>NW_020171378.1:0-268235 GCF_001481775.2 Trichoderma gamsii | reverse complement strand
TAAGGGACCATTTAGGTCGAGATGGAAGAAAACACTACTTGACGTGTCCGAGTCCCCTATCCTCTTGAAGGCATCGGATACGGCTGAAAGATGAGACCTGTCAAATGAGGAGAGATAACCGATTGCAGTATTGCATTTTCGGTCCCGTATTTTGGCCAGCACACGATTGCCAAGAGAATTTAGGACACTTCAAGGATCCTCCCGATGGCCTTTTCCGAGACATTGACATGTCACCTGAATCATGGCAAGTGCACGTTGGAACCCCGTAAAAGGATCTACGACAAGAGTTTTAAGTCTCAAAAGTCTCATTTTGGCTGAATATTGGGAATACTGGTACATTGTATATGCAAGGAGGGCCATAGCCTGTATGTGTCATTTCCCAATGTTTCATTCGATGACCGTTAATGCGAGTCTCAGGTCAGGGCCGTGTTAAGACAAGCCGTTATTTCGGTTCGGTCCGGATCAAGGAGGCAAAAAGCACGGCGGGCTTAACAAGCATATACGGGTTTCCGGCTGCCTTTGATGAGACTGGGACGCCGTTTAACTAGGAGGCAACTGTTGTGGTCTGACTATGTCCGATGAGGAATATCCCTTGCATAAGCGGTACTATTGCGGGCTTGCTTTTTCAGCTCCTTCGCTTCGGCGTGCTGCTGCGTGAATCGAGAGTCAAATGCTTAAAATCTGATCAGTCTAGATGGAATTTTCAGCTAGATCCAACTATAAATAATTCTTAATTTGACTGCTAGGTGCATCTATCCATTCCAAAGGGGAAAATGGACTTCGATCTAGATTGGAGATGGTCGTTGGGGCGCTTTTGGCTGGTCTTCCAAACCATGTACTTTACATTTAAGTGTCGTTAGTATACACATATTAGGTAAATTTATTCGACTTGATCAGTAGCATCAATTGCTTGGACCCATTAGTATATACCTGGGGAGCTATTGGGTTTTCCATGATGTCCGATTTGACACCTTAATCCGCTAAAGTGCAAGCGGCTATTAAGCTTACCAGCGCAAGATTACGTATTCATGATGGAGAATGACAAGATATCTAAATGATAAATGTAAATTGCGCAAGTATTTGTTATCATTGCTGTGTCTCTGGTATATAAGTAGGTCATGGCGTATCCTTTCATCACACATGTTTATTAGAAACAAGCTAAAAGGCTATCACAATTGCAACATCTGAACTGAATTAACTTTGATGTTTATCATTTTATTCCTTAGTTTTTCGTTACACAACTCTCCTTTTTGTCTTGTAACTCACAATCGCAAATACTGCAGCATCATTTGGCAAGATGATTTACATACCCGGCAATCATTCACTTCTAAAATGGCTCCTGAGTCATTTGGGTCTTGAAAAATCTTACGTTCCGCACTCGGTACACATCATCAGTACTATCTATAGTAACGTCTTGAATTGAGTATATTCAATTTTGCTCGTGAGCATGTCATAAGGGGTTTAGATAGCTAAACTTAGTATTTGAGCTCACTACCCTCTGATGGTCATCGCATTTTGCTCGAGGTCGGCCGCGCATCGCTTGATGCGAGAGAATTGCGTGTTTGTGATCAACAGCTTCCATGGATTTGGTTCAGATAGTATAATTAGTAATCTGCTTCTACTTGTTATAACAGGCACATATGGGAGATGTTATTGCTCGCAGATCAAGTATAATGCCGCTTCTGTATAGATTTTTAATGCAATCGAACAACCTTGTAAAATAGGGAACAGAGAATGGCTCTATGTGTTATTTTAATTGTCATTACGTGTGATATCTGCGGTAGCCTCTATCACATGTTATCATGTATGAAACATCCAGCAAACAATGATTCATGCTTGCTCTCACAGCTTGTAAGTGCTGATACATGGGCTCTCTTGGGTGTAGTGGGGTTCTACACCATGCTGGGCTTGTAAATAATGCTTTTGATCAGTTCTTAAATATTCAACATCGTAGCATTGTTTGATATATCTGTAGCTCTGCTCTGTGCTCTATTGCACTGTTATATGGTTGCGGTAAATGTAGCTGAGCTCGGCAATACGGTCGCTGAGCTCAGCAAATTGTATGTTTGTCAGGTACATACCTACATGCACATTCTCTACCACTTGGCAGTAAATGAAACTTCACACTGAATACTGTGAACGCTTTCAATTTTCTTTACGCGCTGTTTCATCTCGCATTTTATGGCTATATATGTATCAATTTTACTCAGATCACCGAAAAGCGTCTGACCTCTTAAGATTTCATGTGGCTGTAATTCTAGGAAAGCTTCTTCTGCGCCGTCTTTCAGCGATAGCGTCTCTGCAAGCTCCAGTGCGTAAATCAGCCGATATTCAGCCGAGCAGCCGCAAACGCCTAATCCGCTGTTAGCCCATTGTGAGCAGCTACACGTTACAAACCCATTCCATACCAATTCCATCTTCGAATTGCAGCTTCGCCATCGCCTCTAATCTTGCTCAATACAGACTCACAGCATCTCCCAAAGCTATTGATAGGGCTCATTCACTACTTTGATAGCCGCGACAACTCCAGCACAGCAAGATGGGCAAAAGAAAGCGCGGCCATCCCGACGTCGAGGAAATCCTCTCCCGACCGTGGTGCTACTACTGTATGGGCACAATTCGAGCTGCTTTGTCATTTTACCGTAGCTAACCTTTCAATCATTCAGGCGAGCGTGATTTCGAAGATCTGAAGCTCCTGATCTCTCACCAAAAGGCCAAACATTTCAAATGCGACCGATGTGGCAGGCGATTGAACACCGCGGGAGGTACGTCTCTGGACGCGCAAGTTTCCAAATGGAGCTGCATTTATCTTGCGAGATGAAAAAAGCTGAAAGAAAACGCTTGCTAACCACTGCCATACTCAGGTCTTTCCGTCCATTTGAACCAGGTGCACAAGGAGACGCTCAGCCAAGTCGAGAATGCACTTCCCAACAGGCAGGGACTCGAGGTCGAGATTTTTGGCATGGAGGGTATTCCACAAGAGGTTCTCGAGCAGCACCGAAACAGAATCATTCAGAACTTTTACCAGGCGCAAGAAGATCGCAGAATCGCGACTGGAAATCCGCCGCCCGGCCAATCCAAGAACCCGAGAAAGAAGATCAAGATTGAGACGGCAGAAGAACTGCTCAAGAGATTTGCCGAGTACCGAGCTCAGCGGAAAGCGGGAGCAGCAAACGGTGGCGTTATGGAGGGTGTCGTACAGACAGGCGCTTCGTTTCCTCAACAGGGATTCAACCAGCCTAGTTTCCCTGGACAGCAGCCACATGCTCCCTACAACTTTTCCTCAGATTCTCTCCCTGCGCGGCCTTCAGCAAATGTGGTCGGCGCGCCGGGTCTGCCCCAGCGACCCACACAACCCGGCTTCTGGAACGCCTCAGCTCAAGGGGCTGCTGCTTCTGGCGATGAGATTGATCAGCTGATTCGTATGGCCGAAGCTGGCGTGAAGCCGCAGAGGAAGGAAGACGGCGAGGAGGCAGGCGAGGGCAAGAGCAAGAAGGAAAAGAAGGGTCGGATGATTTACGACGATGCCGAGTTCAGTCCCGAGGAGAAGATGGCGGCTTTACCACGCTACGCCTATACACCGCCGGTGGGAGCTTAGTCCTTCCAAGTATCTTGGTGGAGAATAGGCTCGCGAATTGCAGCGCTCGTTATATATGATGGTTGATATCACTTTCACAAGGATAGGCGTCAGGGACTGTGTATAATACAGAGGTTTTACAAGTTACTACGGATATGATGCACCGGTAGGCAGACCTGGTGTGGGAAAACTAAGATGTATCCCATGCCACAATGATAATCTCATACATTTTGGATGAACTCGCATTAGGATGGGTGAAATCATTTGAGTCGATATGGGACTCAGCACAGGTGAACAATGATATGGGGCTCTGATGCCGGGCTACCTCATTCAACAATTGCATATAAACACAGAGAGAAACAAGAATTGTGCGCAAGAGGCACATCTAGTTCTACCTCTTTGCACCCATGCACTCTAAAGATGCCATATTGCGATACTCGTATCCCAAATGTGCTGGCCGGATAGCACCTGATAGGCCGAAATATGAAAAGGCGGAACATACATCACAGCCATAAAGTTACTTGTCAACTCTTGGCAGGGACGAAGTGGTTGCTTTCTCTCCTCGCTTGCTAACCAGACTCAAATAGATATGCTGCAAGAACTGACCGCTCTTCTCAATGCCCAACCGTTGGCCTGTCTGATGCTCTGATGCTCTGATGCTACTCTGGAGGTGGTTAAATCTGCCACGAATCTCGTGAATTTATAGGGTAGCAAGGCACTAAATTACACTTTTGCATGCTCTGAAGTGGAAACTCTGTGCCCAAATGTGGCCGTTTTGCGGGCCTAGCGCACCGCTAGACGTTGTCACGGCAACTCGACGCCGCTCCAGCGCCTGGACTCCCTACCGGGGTCAACAAAGCGTCGCTTGCCAGCTAGGCCTGCATATTCGGACTCCATAGCGGTGCGAGACAGCAGAGGAGGACATGAAGTTGCCCATTCGCTCGCTCCGTTTTGCTTTGCTTTATATGCTTGCATTTGTTTGAACTCCATTGTATTGTACAAGTGCATCTCCTACTATCGACATACTACTACTAACCCGTTGGGCTGACCTCGAAGCGTGGCCGTCTGGGGCTGGTTTTTGTCTTTTCTCTGTATTTTTTCGAGTCTCAGCGCTGCCGGCCCCTCACCCTCCCTGGTCACCGATTATCTGGATCTCTCCAAGCGAACCTGATTTTGGCCAGGCCTCTGCGCACCGACGGCCAATTGAGATCTGGAACACCTTCAAGCCGAATACTTTACATGCAGCGGAATACCTACATCGACGCTACGCTCGCTGGAACAGAGGCCAGCGTTGGACACAGCAAATGGATATCATGGCCGACGACTCAGACGCTGGACAGTCGTCCATCACAGTGGCCGGTATGTGCATGAACGCATGAAGCGGCCCATTCTAGCTGGTGCTTAGCTAACGCTGTCTCAGTCCGAGTGCGGCCCTTTACCATCCGAGAAGCAGCTCAACTGTATGCCAGCTCCATCTCTATCTCTATCAAGAACTCTAGCTTTGTGCTTTGCGAGCGACCGAATGGATGCTGACGGGCGTGAATTCAAGGCAGCGAAACGACGATGGCACCATCTTCCTGGGCGACGGCTCTTTTGCTTCGGCACCGACGCCAAAGCTTCACCAGCGAGGCATCAGAAACGTCATCAAGGTTATTGATGAACGCTGCCTGTACGTATACTTTCTACCATACTATTCTTCGGCTGCGCCACCAAGCTGTGTGTATCCATCACTCGACTGACTCTCCTGTCTGCCAGAATATTCGATCCCCCAGAAGACAGCCCCGTCCAGAAATTCTCCCGAACCGTCATCCCGACCACGAAAAAAGTGAAAGATCAAGTGTTTGCCTTTGATCGAGTCTTTGATGACATGACGACGCAGGCCGAGGTCTACGAGGGAACCACACGAGCCTTGCTCGACAGCGTGCTGGATGGATACAATGCAACCGTCTTTGCCTACGGCGCCACGGGCTGCGGCAAAACGCATACAATTACCGGCACGGCGCAGCATCCTGGCATAATCTTCTTGACAATGCAGGAATTGTTTGAGAAGATTGACGAGCGCAGCCAGGAGAAGCAGACCGAGCTGACTCTGAGCTACCTGGAGATTTACAACGAGACGATTCGCGATTTGCTCGTGCCCGGCGGGAGTAAGGTGGGCTTGGCTCTTCGTGAGGACAGCAACCAGGCGGTCGTCGTGCCCGGATTGACCAGCCACCGCCCTCGAGATGTCCAGGAAGTCATGGATATGATTATCCAGGGAAACGAGTACCGAACTGTATCACCAACCGCAGCAAACGCAACGTCCTCGCGATCGCACGCCGTGCTACAGATCAACATTGCGCAAAAAGACAGGAATGCTGATGTCAACGAGCCTCACACAATGGCGACCCTGAGCATCATCGATTTAGCCGGCTCTGAGCGTGCTTCGGTCACCAAAAACCGCGGTGAGCGCCTTACAGAGGGCGCCAACATCAACAAATCGCTTCTTGCCCTTGGAGGCTGCATCAACGCTCTCTGTGACAAGGCAGGAAAGGCGCACGTCCCATACCGCAACAGCAAGCTCACACGACTCCTCAAATTCTCCTTGGGCGGTAACTGCAAGACCGTCATGATTGTCTGTGTCTCGCCATCAAGCGCCCACTACGATGAAACCCAAAATACCCTGCGATATGCGAACCGGGCCAAGAATATCCAAACAAAGGTCACTCGCAATGTTTTCAATGTCAACCGCCACGTGAAAGACTTCCTGATCAAGATTGACGAGCAAATGGCCCTGATTAATGAACTGAGATCACAGCAGAGAGATTCTGAGAAAGTGAATTTCGCCAAATTCCGAAAACAGTACGAAAAACGAGATGCCATTGCAAAAGAGGCCACTCTGAGACTTCGAGCTGCATATGACAATGCAGGTGCAGAGCGTCAGGAGTGCATTGTCACCATGAGAAAAATGAAACACTTTGAGAGGCGCATTAGCCTGCTGTCTGCGTGGATTGCGGCCTTTGAGACTGTTGCCAGCCGGAAAGAAGGCGAAGGGGAAATGCTGCAAGGACTTCAAGCTATACGAAGGACTGCCGATGGAGTCTTACTCGAGCTGGAAAACAGCAGATATCATTGCCATCAAAGGCTAGAAAAGTCGACATGGGAACGCCACCTCGATACAGCCTTGGCTCATGGCGTCAATCAGCTGGAACAGGCTGAAGGCGCCGACACCGGCGAAATCGACTCCTTGACGCGCGAAGCTGAGCTTCTAAAAGCCAACTCTAGTCGCGAAGCCTACCAGGAGGTTTTGGAACAAGAAAAGGCGGGAGATGCCGCGATGATGCAAGTCCTTCTCACAGCCCAGTTCGAAATGATGTCTTCCCTTTCTTCGGTCATGTCAATGGACGAAGAGAGTGCTGTGGAACATGCCAAGGACGTCATTTCTCGCCTACTCCAAGATGGACTCACGGCTGCCTCCCAGGTAGTCAAACCCGACGGCACCTTGCCTGTTGTACCGGATGCTCTTCCGCCGAGAAGAACCCTGAGGAAGAGGAAGTCTTTGTCTGCCTATAGGCCTGTTGCACCCCCGGCTATTGTGGCCGTGCAAAACGAGCACGTGTTTGCAACTCCCATGAAGTCAACGCCGAGGCGGCGTAAGGCCCTCGGCATGCCGAAGAAGGGAGTCAGCTTCACACCCGTCAAACGAGCTACCAAGAGTCGAGGGGTCCGTTGGAGGGACGACGAGACGGAAGATGGAACGCTGGAAGACTTTGAGAAGACGCCGCAGAAGCTATTCAGCTCCTCCCCTCCCGCACAGCCGTCGCCAGCTGTTAAGAGCAAGATTCCCTCTCCGCCGTCTCAGTCCAACAGCATGACTAAGGATGATGCTTCGAAAGACGACACGATGAGTCCCGACTCCGACACGCCGAGTCTATCGATTGCCAAACCCGGTAGATTCCAAGCCGGATTCCTTTCCAGAGGCAAGCGACTGTCGGCTGAAGGTAGCGGGCTGCCCGTCTCATCGTCTCCTCCGTCTTTAAGCATGCATTTGCGCTCTTCAAGCTCTCCCGCAAGCTCTCCTGACGTAGAGAGAACACCCCCTCTGAGATCTCTCGAAGTCCCCAAGCAAGAGAACGGGTCGCCGCTATCCTATAGTAAGGTGCCACGACTCGGTCCTCAATACCACCCCTTGCGAGCGGTCATGGACGAGAATAACCCCCCAAACGCTTCTGGCTCCGACTCAGAATCGGGCACGATTGATATGCGCAAACTTCGCAGCGCCATTGCTTTAAAGAAGCCTCGAAGGACCGCCCTTATGGCCCCAACTTCGGTCCCTGCCGCCAGGCGGGTATCGATTGGCTCTGCTTCCGGCGACAAGCCAGCGCCGCGACCTGTCATACCAGTGTTGTCCAGTGCTACAAACGGCATCTCGCGCCATCGAAGAGGGAGCCTGGAGCTCCGAAAGAGCCCGCCGCTGATGTACGCACCATCAGAGGTAATATCAGAGAACCTCACTGCGGGCCAAGCAAGACGGATGAACATGGGGGGCAACATGCGACTTGAAAACCTGGGCGCGGCCCAGCGTGATAAGCCCGGCCTGGAAGCGCCTCGCCGCGTTACATATAGTGTTGGAGCGAACGCTGCCGCCGGCACTGGAGGTGTATCTTCACACCGAAGGCTCGATAGCCGAGGAGGTATGCCGGTTAGGTAAAGGCCTTGTACTCACATCGGCTCCCGGCCTTGATTTTGTTTTACTTTTACCATTGCATCTGCCATTACGTTGCTCCGACTTTTACATTAATTCCGTCGGAGTGTACATTGTACTTGCCGTCTTTTCACAATATAGAGCAATAGATGGGCGCTAGAGTTTGTGCTTCCGAGTGCCAGCTGAGATTTCAGGGTATGGGCGTCTCGGATACAATACGGCCATGGATCGGCGTATGGGCTTCATTATTCTGTATGATTGCTGTATGCATATTTTTTAGAAGCAGGAATGACTTACGAATCTGATTTTGGTTTGTTTTCTGTTTGCTAGTCTCTCCCCTGTGAATAATGTCCCGATTCATGCGTGAAAGAGACATTATGATTGGTGGTTTTGATCCCGAAGATGGGCTCCATTGTATTCGGCAAGCGTCGCCTGAGGAGGGCTCGGCGCTGACTGAAGCATCTTTGCATTTACATAATTCAAACTGGTGTAACAAAAATATTGAGAGTATATAAGCCCGCACTCCCCCCTTTTTATGACACATGGGATGTAAAATTATGTTGAGTTTTGCCTGGTTTAGTAGGTAATGTTCGAGGGAGGTGAGTGTGAATAGGTTCAAACTAATACTGTATAGATCCACATAGTTTGGCCACCTTGGCACAGTGCTTCCGCCTTTCTTCCATTGCTACATTTTCATCCATACATTTACGATATCCGCACATCCGCCATCCGACGATCCGCCACTTTCTGCATGCATCAAGCCTTGTAAGACACTCTGGGGAAATTAACCGGGCACTTCGATTGGCCGCCTATCCGCAGCGTCGTATTTCCTACTCTGAAGCCAACCATTGAACTATCCGGATTTCCCTTTTCGTCTGGCGTGCTTCGAGGGGGGAGGAGGAGTATCAGATGGACGTCGACCATGAGTCCGGATCAGAGCCAGTTCGCTACATCCGCAGCCGCATCGCCAATGCGTGCGATGGATGCAAGACGCGAAAAGTCAAGTGCGACGGGAAGCTGCCGTGCGGATTCTGCGTTGCGCGGCAGAGAGCGCATACGTGTCGCTATTCGCCGCAGAAGAGACGCAGACAGTCGCAGCTGCAGAAGCCAAAGTCGCCGCCATTGTCGGTCCGGGATTCGCGGGATCGGGCCAGGGGCGGCTCACCGGGGCGGTCGCTGTCGCCGGTAGAGACGCCGGGATCGATGGCTTCGAGGCGCGTGTCTTCGGTGAATGCCTCGTCTCCGGCAATGCGAAGTGAACGGCAGCAGAGCCGACTGCCTTCGACGGCGTCGGCTTCTGTGCTGCATCAGAGCCAGGAGCCGTCTGTGGCGGAGGACGAGACTGAAGTCCAGCGGGAGGCGAGGCTGCTGTGCGATGCCCATGGGAAGTTGACGTTCATTGGCGACTGTGCGCCGCTGTCTTTTTTTCAGTCGGTGCGGAGGCTTGTGACGAACAGAATTGGCCAGAATGCCTTTGCGCCGCAGACGAGTCGATTTTCGGTCCTGGAGAATGCGCCTGCACGACAGACGAAGCGGTCCTTGAGAGATTCCAGAGTACCGCAAGTTCGACCTGCTGATGTTACGCCTGCGGTGGCGACGTATTTGGCGACAACGGCGAGTCTGGTGGATTTGTTTGACAACTCGAAGTTGCTGGATGACCTGATTATATGGGCGAACCTGGCGCAGAAGCCGGATAATGTCACGACGATTATTCATTTTCTCGTGCTTGCTATTGGGCTGCAGGCGGATAACGATGCGCTGTCGCAGCAGTATTTTGAGTATGCGCGGGATTTGGCGTATACCGATCTGAGCGATAGTCTAGGCGTCGAGACGGTGCAGGCATTCATCCTGGTTACGGTTTACATGCTGTGCTCGTGTCAAATCAATGGGGCGTTTCTCTTCTTCGGCATTGCTGCGAGGGCGGCTTATTCCATTGGTTTGCATCGGACGGAGGTGAATGCCCGGTTTGGACAGGAGATTCATCGTCAGCGGGATAGGCTCTGGAAAAGCCTGCGCGTGCTGGATCTTTTTCTGAGCAGCTCTTTGGGACGGCCGCCTTCGACGTCGGATGTGGATTGCACTGTTCCGTATCGTACGGTGGATGCTGATGGAAATGAAGTGTTTGATTTACTTAATGCGTCTGTGCAGATTCTGGTTATACTGGAGTGTATCATTTTGGAGATTTACTCGCGCAAGAAGATTTCTATGCGGTTGACTGAGGGCATTTCTCTGCAGCTGCGCGAATGGTCTGGACGATGGCTCAGCTCCTTGAAGGACATGATTGCGCAGCCGGCGGGGCGCAATGAGGCTCAGGTCACTGGTGCTTGTCAGGTGCTGTCGTCGTATTACTACGCGGTGATGCTTGTGTCGCGGCCGTTTCTGATGTATGAGCTTTTTCAGCGGCTTACGGATGGGTCGTCGTCGTCGAGTACCAGGCCGGCGTTGACTTCGGGACGGTCAAAGCTGGCGGATGCGTGTATTGATGCTGCGAGCTTGATGGTGGATCCGGTGTTGGATTTGATAGAGAGGGGTATCCTGAGGGGGAAAGCTCCTTTGCTTGTGTGAGTACTTGTATTGCTGCTCTCAGACTGTAACAGATGGCTGATGACTTGCAGATCATGGCTTTTTGCTGCGTCGCTTGTTCTTGGTGTTGGTCTTCTTGGCGGTTTCAGCCGTATCTTGGAAAAGTATACGCGCATGTCTATACAGGCCATGGACCATCTTGCCCAAAACGACGCCCATGCGCGACAGTACTCTCTTATCGCGCAGTCGCTGCTAACTACGGCGTTGGAGCATCTGGAGAGACAGGACCTTCAAGATCGACTGCGCCGCACTGAAAACTCGAGTCATTTGTTCGGCCTGGTGGCGCCGGATGCGAGATCGCCTTTGAATAAATCTCCGGCGCCAATTTCAATTTTGCATGCCAAGACTCCAGATACGACCGCGCCTAGTAATAATGATAACGACGGCCGCGCCTCGTTGGACAGTAGATCGGTGTTGCAGAGTCAGAGTTTAGCGAGTGGACCGTCGCCGCGGATGGGAGAGATGGACTCCATGTTCTTGGGGCTGTCGGAGCCGATGCTGCACACGCCGGATACTACGTATTGGGATGGGATTGTGGGGAATGACGATGATCCGAATTCGGCGTTGAATTTGTTTCCGTTGTTGGAGACGGGGGGAGGGATAGATTTGGCGCATTGGCTGTGAGTTTGGGTTTGTTTGGATAGAAAAGGATGATGATGTTCTGATTGTTATTATACGAAAATGGGAAGAGGTGTGATAGATGGGATAGCCGGGGTCTCTATCGATCTGGTTCATGGCCGTTGGATGAGCTCAGCCTCGTGTATTTCCATTTCCTCACGGAATGTGAAACAAAATATGGGTATAGATGAGATGATTCGCGAACAGGAGATCTCTAAAGTGTAAATTAAAAATACAACCTAATTTGCTATTCAGGATACGATCAAGATCTGGCGTGATCATGGTATAACCCAGCTAAGCTTTTATATGAAGGATAAGATGTCAAGTGTTTCATCTTGAAGCAAGAGCTGGTCTAGACCACGGAATAATTCTAGAAGTCAAAAAATGAGGAAGCTGGGAATCCTTTGCCTGGATCAAAGCAGCAGCAGACTTTGGCAAACGTTGCATGTATTGTTGCGTTTATACTGAGTTGCTCGGAATACCTAGCATAGCAGCACTAGTCGGCCCGGAATAGCTTCTAGTATTAGCCTATGCACCCCATAATTCTAGAACAACTGGCTCCCCAATTATGTCCGTCTTGAATGCGGGGTGGTGTATCCAAGAATTCCTCATGGCTGGGCTGAGCAGGGCGACACAATATGACACGAGGAAAGTTATTTTTGGAAGGAAATGGGAGCATATGGCCGATCAAAATATCTGACTGTCGATCTGCTATCCATGACATCGCCGTACGGATAATCTGATCCAAGCCAGAAACTCCTATTCGTATGGATGACCACTACTGGCCTGAATAAGTGCTATTACTAGTAGTAGTACACACTCACGTAATAACTCCATCTTGTTCATTCCCGTCAATGCATTGCCGACAAAATCGATCCGGACACAGCGACATCAGCGCTATTACGGCTTTGCGCCTCAATATTGTGGGGGACCAGCAAGGGTAGGACCGATAATCCCTGCGCACAGCACAAAGCCACCAGCGAATGCCTCCTGCTGAAACGGGCAAAGCCGTGCAGCGGCGGACAGCAAGAATTGTTCCTATAGATGGAGAAACTGATCTTAGTCCGGTAGCTCTTGGTCCTGTCATCCGATGGACGTTCCGCATGGAGATCCAAGGGACTCAGGAGGCGAGGTGCCTGGACAGCGTCGCATCGCTGACGGCATATATATGGGACTGGGGACGCTTTGTTTGCTGAAGCTCGTGAAGGCCTGAATTGATAATTTGATTCTTTGTGTTATCTGGTAAAAAGAGAAAACAAAAAGAAACATTCACAATGGTCAAATACTCAGTTCCTGCGTCTATACTGCTGTCGCAGTCATTGGTGGCGGCCAGTCTCTACGACTCGTATGTGAGCTTGTCGTTTGAGCTGATTGGTTTCCCTACATTTGCTGGTGAGTTCCATCTGCATGGTATTCTTGAAGCGTACATGGACTGACACGGATATTTTGTCTTCTGCAGGAACCAAGAGCTCGCCCAATGCCTTCTCCCACAACCTGATGCAGAACCTGGCCGACCTCCAAGGCAGCGGCGTTGTCGTCCGCGTCGGTGGAAACTCTGGCGATCGTGCCATCTACGACTCGACATTGACCACCTCTACGGCCAGCTCGTGCCCCCATGCCGACCCTGGCGCATGGCAATGCATCGGAAAGAGCTTCTTCGAGTCTTACGGCGGATTCCCGGCCGGCACCCGCTACTCTCACCAGTTCAACGTCGGCGCGTACAACTCCTCCGGATGGGCCACGCTGAAGTCGACGGTGCCCCTGGCTTGCAAGGCGCTTGAGGGCCAGCTTGAGTTTTGGGAGGTTGGCAACGAACCGGATCTGTACATTGGAAGCAGACGCCCCAGCAGCTACAACGCCGCCAACTACGCTGCCGAGTGGGTGAACACGACGCAGCACTTTGAGAGCTACCTCAAGACGGCATGCCCCTCTCTGGGCGGCAGCATCAAGTACATTGCTCCCTCGTTGAGCTCCCCCGGCGCCAAGCTGAAGATCAACGCCATCTTCCCCGATGAAGGAAGCGCTGCCACCTCCAAGATCTCGCAGGTCTCTGTGCACAACTACATGAACGGCGCCACCAGCCCGGGCGTTACTCTGCAGAATACCCTTATGAGCCACACGGCCGTTGTCAACTCGATCACGAACCACGTCAACTACGCCAAGACGTCCACCATCAGCGCCGACTACATCATTGGCGAGCACAACAGCTTGTACGGCGGCGGTGCCTCTGGCCTCTCCGACGTCTTTGGAGCTGCTCTCTGGGCCATGGAGTTTTCCCTCTATGCTGCCTCCACTGGTGTCATCAAGCGTATTCACTTCCACCAGTCTGTGGGCTCTCCTTATGCCGCGTGGGTTCCTTCAGGCACCCTCAACACCAATGCCCCGTACTACGGCAAGCTGGCTGCCAGCACTTTCCTGGCCAATTCCAGCACCATTGAGGTTCAGACTCTTGCTTTGAACAAGGACGCCGACAAGGACTCTGGATATGCCGCCTACATCAACGGCGAGTTGAGCCGTGTTGCCGTTCTCAACTTGAGACAGTACAACTCCGGCAGTGGCACTCGCCCTAGCCAGAACTACACCGTCCAGGTTGGCGCTGGAACTTCTTGGACGTCTCAGCGTCTTACTGCAGCTGGCGCTACCGACAAGTCTGGCGTTACTTTCAACGGTTTCTCTTACGATGCCAACTCCAACGGCCTGGCTCAGCGCGTTACCAGCCAGGAGTCGAGCAAGGTTTACCAGGCTGATAGCAACGGCAACATTAACTTTTCTGTTCAGAACACTGAGGCTATTGTCTTGGTGAAGAACTAGAGATGGTTTCCTTCTTCTTGTATAAAATTATGGTGTGGGTTTGTTAGAGATGAGGATAACAGGCCGGACGCAATCTGTATATATTGAATGAATGAGAAATTAATTTGAACCATTTACAATCTGTACGCCATCTGGATGTCATGTTTGTCATGAATAAATTATTCGCAACTATGTAAATTTACAACCTCTGGGGTTACTGAACCAACACCTGCTTCTCCTTCTTCAACTTCTCTACAAACTCCAACGGCACCTTTAGCGTCTGCGCAACAATATCCGGCGGCGTCAGTGCGAGCCACTGGGTAAGTGAAATATCGGCCACGCGGTCCGACTTGTATATCTCGATCCAGACGAGGTCCTCCGTGTCTGACGTGTTTTCGATGTAGTGCCCCGAGTTGTCCGGGAACGCTGCCGTGTCGCCGGCGCGGAAGTTGAATGTGCGGGCGGCGGCGTTGCCGATGAAGACGGTGGCTTGGGCGGTGCCTTTGTGGAAGTAGAGCCATTCCGCGGCCTGTATGTATGCATTAGCTACGCCTCTTTTCTTCCTGATATCGCAGGTAATTGTTGTCAAATCTTTATAGATACTCAATACTCACGTTTGGATGCCAGTGCAGCTCTCGTAAAGCACCGGGCTTCAACGTTACCAATGCTGCAGCTATCGTCTTGCTAATTGGAAAGTTGGTCGAGTCAATCTTGTGGAGCTCCCCGCCGCTTCCACCAATCTTCTCAGGAGCGTGCTGCAGCGTTCGATAGACGAAAGAGCTGTCGCCAGAGAGCGGAGGGGAAGCTCCTGTGACATTGTGTGTGCTAATCGTCCCGTTGATGATGTACGGATCGGCGGGAGGGATAGAATCGAAGACGGATTCGTCAACGCCAAAGTTCTTTGCGAGAACTGAGCGAGGGGTATGAGCGATCCAGTCGTCAACGTGGAAAGTGGTGCTTGGTCCTGTTAGCTTTTGCTATGCTCGTCAAAGTATACAGAAGTTTACGATGTGTCTCACCCAATCTTGTCAAAATCGCCGTCGTCAAAAACCAGGAGAAACTCATTCTCGGTGTCAAGGCCCTGTACTGAGTGTGCAACTCCCTTGGGGAAGTACCATATGTCGCCGTAGCCGAGTTCTGCACCCTCGTACCCGCCGTTCTCGTTGACGGCCGACACAGTTACGTGACCGGCATAGACGAAGCCCCATTCGGCCTATTTTTCGCGTTAGATGACTATGTGAGCTCGAGTCCAAGTCATTAAGCATTAGCTGCTCCCTCTACTTACCACTCGATGCCAGTGAAGCTCTCGAATAGCTCCCTTCTCCAGATGAAATTGAGCGCCTGAAACATCTGGACTTGAGGGAAGATCGGTGACGACTTGCTCTCGAACCCAACCGCCTTTCAAGATGCGCGTTCTGGAGTCGGAGAAGCTCCATTTGAGGTTTGGGACAACGCCATTGTCGGTAGACTGCTCGCCCAAATTATTGGGATTCTGTAAGTCCAGTTGGTGGTTGGTACCGCCTTACACATTCTGTTAGGATACTGTTCTCTTTGTTTAAAGTAAGAAAGTTACCTGAAAAAGGACCGCCTTTCCCATCTGGACTGATGGGCTCTCCATCATCAAATCCGCCACTCCGTCCCTGGAGTCCAGGCGCTGCAGATGCGTGAACGAGGCACAGAGCCAAGGTAGACAACAAAGCCGCTTTCATTTTCGAGGCAGACAAAGTGAAAGACAAAGCGAGACGAAAAGACCACTAGCTACGAGTGACATTGGAGGACATTTGTATTTAAATATGAGCAGGCTTATTGAATGCCAAGCATGTAGTTAACCTTGCGAGTAAGCGTCCCTTGGATGTAACCCTACGCTTTCAGCTCGCATAATTGCGCCATGGCCTCCATTGCGAGACATGCCGCCAATGGCCATCTCAGCTTTCTATAAAGAACGCTAAAATGGCGGAATTATTGTGCAGATCCAGCTGCTGGTTACACAGAACTGGAGATTGATGCCGATTATTATTTGTCATACCTTTGCAATTGATGCTGGTATGTAGGGTCGCAATATTGAAAGCGAATCGGAATATTGTGCATAACGAAGTCGCAGATAATATGACGCCATTGTGCAGGGTCATGATAGAAGTAGTAGCAGTACATGTATGCAGTGATTTGAGACACTAAATACAGAGGGATAAAAGTCTTGATTCTATACCCCTTAGGGATGGATATATAATAAACAGATATAGTCTATAAGAGAAACATTTCGCGCGTTGTATAAACAAAAGAAGAACTGCAATGCGGTTACATCGATCGCATTTGCTTCATATACCAATCCTATCATCTCGGTTAGCTAATCGTTCCTTTCCAGGCACAAATCTTCATAACACAACTTACCGTCTCAGCTCCTCCGGCCATAATCTTGATGCCCAGCAGCTTAGGAAGCAGCAGATCCGGCGCTTTTCTGGCATATGCCTTTGCATCTTCAGTCTTGACCTCCTTGTTGAAAATCAAGTTTTTGGGCAAGGACGGGTTAAGCACGGCAGGTCGGCCAATGCCAATGATATCGCAAGCGTCTTCTCGAAGTGCGCTCTCCATGGCCTCACGGCTGCGGAAGCCGCCTGTTACCATTAATGGAACGCTTCTAAATCTACCACGGATCTCCTTTGCAAAATCAAGGAAGAAAGCTTCGCGGGACAGGGTGCTGGCTGACTTTGGCCCTTGGATCATCTAGAGGCTGTAGTTAGACATGCCTTGTCCCTTCGACGCCCTAAGGCACAGAACAGAGAGAACTTATCGAGAGTGATGGAACTTACCTCTGGGTCTTCATATGAACCACCGCTGATCTCAAGGAAATCGATGCCAGCGCCAGTGATTTCCTCCAGCTGCTCGATACAAGCCGCGAGCTGCTCCTTGTTCCTAAAGTCTGCGCTGTTCAACTTGATGCCGACACAGAAGCTCTTTGGAACAGCCTCTCTCACAGCCTTGATGATATCTACAATGATCTTGGCTCGTGCTTTGGGTGATCCGCCAAACTCATCCTGGCGATGGTTGGACGAAGGATTTAAAAACTGTGACAGCAAATAGCCGTGAGCCCCGTGGAGTTCAACGCCTGCGAAGCCTGCCTCGGCCGCCAGTTTGGAAGTCTCAACGAATTGCGCAATGACCTGCTGAATATCCTCAACCGTCATCTCTTTTGGTGTGCCGAACTTGATTGCAGAGGCGATCTTGGCGACAATTCCATCCCCTATACGCAGCGGGATCGCGCTGGGAGCAATCGCCTTGTCAAAAAACCCCCTCTTGCCGGCACCGCCAGGGCTTTGCCGTCCTGGATGGTTGATTTGCATGATGACGGGAGTGCCGTTTTTGGAGCTCGCCTTTGCCCATTTCTTCCAAGACGCGAGAGTCTTCTCCCTATCAATGTTCTCATCGGGGCTCACATCCCAGGTGCTGCCGAGATATCTGACATCCACTTGAACGTTGCCTGTGAGGACTGATCCCCATCCACCCTCTGCCCACGTCTCGTAAATCTTGAGCATACTCTCAGTGGGAAGATATTCGTTGTCTGCCCAGTTTTCAGCCATGGCGGCTTTGGAGAGCCGGTTGGGGAGCGTGAGGCCGCATGGGAGCGTGATTGGCTCCTGGATCTTGAGATCGGAGACTGTCATGGTGGCTGACTTTGGCTGATCGCGGTAGTTGGTGCGATGTTTATCGTGTTAGCAGATGTAGCATATAAATACCACAGAATTTCATCTTGGTTCTCAAATCTGAAATCTTTTATATATACATAATTTTTTTTTTCTCCCCCTATTAAGCACATACTGCGTGAATCGTGCCTCGGCCCAACCGGTAGCGTCGGCCTAGCCAGGGGCCCCATCGCCAAGCGCACGGGAGATCTTTAGCGGAGATCTTCTAGCGGAGTTTGACTTACAAATCTGCCCTAGAAGATTAAACGAATGAAGAAAAAATCTGATGAACAAAGGTTGACTGGCGGTGGGCTGATGTGTTGGTAGCTTTAGTTGCTGAAGCGGACTGCTGCTATCAGGCGGTCTGACAGCGTTTGCCTTCAGTTCTTTCTAAGATAACGTGTAGAGTTATCACCGCGGAGCTGCGTCCAAAAGCCCGATCGCGAAGCCGTGAGAGTAGTAGTATCCTCTTTGTGTAGAAGCGGATATGCAAAATCTTGGCCAGAAGCAGTCAATGCTACTATGGAGACTTTGCTTTGTCTGATGGAGAGCGCAGAAGAAACTGAGCTCAGCATCAGGCAGTTCAGAAGAAGATGGTTCAGCGAGGTTACATATAAGCTGTTGTGAAGCACTATACTTCCATCTCACACTTCATTTCAAGTAAACTTTTCGAGAAGAGGGCCCGCATGTGCATGTACGAATTTGCGTGTAAACGAATAATTCATCAAGGAACCGCCGACTACATAACAATCGCCGACTAGGCAGTAAACCTTGGATATATTTCTTCGACACTCCGTATACTGCCCTCTCTAATTGGTTGGGATGAAGCTAGCTAGACGCCGTTTTGGCTCCTGCATATGAGCCCCCAGTGGCGTATTCAGTTTGTGGGGTGAGGGTTTGCGATAGGTCATACTGGATACATACCCATGCTCCAACTTGATCTGGTAGACGTCCATATCACACCTTGTCAAGTCTTCGAGTGAGAACTAGAGGCTGCTAATGCTCGGGTGATTCACGTTGTAGTTGATCGGGGTTCATTATACGTGTACCCAAAGCTAAGTGGAGTTGCGGAATTCGGCACGCGGGACTTGGTCGTAAGACGCGACGATTGAACAGCCGTCGCTACGAGAATTTCATGCATTGCTCGGCCGTTCCCTGGTACTTGGAACGATGATTTTGCCGTATCTGTAGAATGGTTATAAGTCCGCTAATGTCTGGGTGTCTCGCTTTGTAAGGCGGCAAGTGCCGCTTGGTGGAATTTCACAGAATCTTCGATAGTCGGCCTATCTCTATCCCGATCGTGGTAATCGAGAAGCCAGTGCATCCTTGGGTCATTCGACCCCGGGGCTCTTTGGTGCTGTAATAGATAGAACTTTATCTGCTTTCAAAAGAGGAAATTTAGCCTCGGCTGCCAATAGAATACGATCCATGGTATACCAGTGGTTCTCGCTGAGCTTCTGACCATGTTACCAGTTCCAAGGCGGGGTGAAGTCCGTTACAAAAATCCCTTCTAGCTTTGGCCTGAGTCAGCCCAGCGCCAGTGCAGCGCCATTCCATCGCTTGTGCGGCCGAATCCTATTCTTAAACTTGAGGCCACCTGTTATATCCGCTCTGGTTCATATAACTCATCAGTGTAGACAAATAGGTCATTTGCAATGCTTAGCAAACATCGAGCGATGCCGAATACCGATTAGTTTTAGATGCGTAGAGATCATGAAATTGATAATAGTGCCTCGCAATTCGATAGTGGGGTTCGGATTTATAATCTCTATAATGGCGCAATTAATGCTAATGTTTTGAGGCTCCCAGAAGAATACTGATAAGAAGGCGGAGCCTCCCATCTTTCAATCCTGTCTATTCTTTTGTTGCAGTACCAAGTGAATCAAGCAAAACCACCGTCAATATGTCAAAACTCTTCTCTCCCCTCAAGGTGGGCCGCATTGAGCTCGCCCACCGAATTGCCATGGCGCCCATGACCCGGTACAGAGCCGACGATAACCACGTTCCACTGCCCAACGTGAAGGAGTACTATGCGCAGAGAGGAGCTGTTCCTGGCTCGCTGTCCATCACCGAGGCTACCTTCATTTCTCAGCAAGCTGGTGGCTATGCAAACGTTCCTGGAATCTACACACAAGAGCAGATTGATGCTTGGAAAGAGGTTGTGGATGCCGTTCACAAGAAAGGATCGTACATCTATCTCCAGCTATGGGCTCTAGGACGCGCTGCCAAGGCGGAAGTTTTGAAGGAAGAGAGTAACTCAGATCTTGTTTCTGCTAGCGATGTACCAGAGTCTCCTGATGCTGCCGTTAAGCCACGTCCTCTAAGAGAGGAGGAAATTCTTCAGTACATTGAAGACTACACACAGGCGGCCAAGAACGCTGTTGCTGCCGGATTCGACGGCGTAGAGATCCACGCCGCCAACGGCTACTTGATCGAGCAGTTCATTCAGGAGCTCACCAACAAGCGAACCGATCAATGGGGTGGAAGTATTGAGAACCGAGCACGCTTCGCGTTGGAGGTGACCAAGGCTGTTGTTGGAGCTATTGGCGCAGACCGGACCGGAATCCGGTTCAGCCCATTTGCCGACTTTATGGGAGACATTACCTATGATCCCATTCCCCAATATGAGTACATTGCCGAGCAGTTGAAGCCTTACAAGCTGGCCTATGTACACTTGGTTGAGTCTCGCGAGAAGGGCAACGATATCACGCCAGTCATCAAGGCCTATGCCAATACCAGCCCTGTGCTTGTAGCCGGAGGATTCGAGCTCGAGTCCAGCAAAAAGGCCGTTGACGAGGAGTACAAGGACTACGACATTGTTATTGCGATTGGCCGACCATACACTTCCAACCCCGATCTGCCTTTCCGGTTCCAACAGGGAATCGCTCTCACGCCGTACCAGAGAGAGACGTTTTTCACTGCCAAGCTGGACAAGGGCTTCCTCGACTTTCCTTTTAGCGAACAGTTTACTGCGCTCAAGGCACAGGCATAGATATCTAGCGTTGCATCATCATTGTTAGCCCATTAAAGAATTGCAATAAAAACAAATTTTAGACAAGCTTATTAACTGTATCAACGTGAATACTGCTATCGGAACGTATGCGTTAAGCGTCTTGTTCCTGTGGGTCATCGCTGAAGATTGTAGCATAGGATGTGGCTTAGTGACGATCGTAAGACCTGGCGCCTGTCAGAACCTAAAATAGGCGAGCTGAAGGGTCCGTAGCCCCACTGAGCTGGGGTGCAGGAGTGAAGCGAAAGGTGATTGCGGAGATGTTGTGTCATCGACGAGGCTTGTAAGGTTGATCATGGTAGATCATGGTAGCTCTATGTTGCTTGGCAGTTGGATGTTTGGTTATATAAATGTCCCACGTTGGCACGTCACTGAGATACAAAAATGTTTCAGAAGACTAGAATACTTTACTACGTGATTAATATGCCTCTGTCAAACGATGAAGCCTTACAAAAGACACCCCAAAAGACAAGCGAACAAGACAGCCATCAGTCAGCTGCTCAAGCCGGACTCAAGTGGGGTAAAAGTCCCAAGATAGATGAGCAACCTTCAGACATACCAGACGACCACCCCGTCCATAACATCCCACTCAAAGAGCAAGAGAAGATGAGGCAGAAGGGAGTCAATCCTGTATTGAAAGCAGAGATGGATGAAGCAATGGGTAAAGGACAGCCAGGAGGGAAGTTTTGGAAGAGATACGGCACTACAAGTATGGGCCCGTGGATGGTATAAGTGCAGAAGTTGGGCCAACAAATGCAAGCAGATCACATATAATAGCACACGAACTGTAGAGAAGCATAGAAGGAGATCATAATAATTCATGTTATTTATTTTTCAGCGTTACTCATTATACAGCGCTACTCTTTTGCCCCCATCTAACTCCAGAAATGTGTTGACGCACTCGGCGGAAGGTCTGCCTTTGCAGTTCCAAACTTTGTATTCTCTTGAGGCCCGAGAGTCAACTCAAGCACGCCGCCGTCAAGGAAGAAGCTGTGAGTCACCCATGCCTTGTTATACGGCTTGCCATTCAACTTGGCGCTCTGGATGTAAATGTTGCTGTATCCAGCGTCAAAGTTGATGTTGCGAATAGTCGCTGTCTTGCCGGATCGCGGGTCGGTGAAGTTGACCTCTGGGAAGAATGGCGGGATGATCAAATAGACATTCTGTCCGCTCATGGGGTACAAGCCCATCATGGATAGTGCCGTGAAGCTGCCCATGGCGCCCGAGTCATCGTTTCCGGGAAGACCGGCGGTGGTGTCGTTGAAGGCGCTGGGGATGTATTTGTGCAAGTATTCTGCAGAGAGACCTGGTCTTCCGGCGTAGTGGAATTCAAAGACAAGGAGATAAGCCTGTTCATCACCGATGTAAAACAGGCCTGGAGTGTTGTGCATAAACTCAAGACGACGCACGAAAGCGTCTGGACCACCGAGTGTAGTGATCAGTGTAGCTTGATCGTGAGGCACATAAAAGGTGTAGAGCCAAGAACCAGCCTCATACGTCTCGTGGCCGCCGGGATTCAAATAGCAGCCATTGAAGTTGTATAAGTCAGTGCATATCGCCGGCTCTTGGAAGCCAAAGGTGCCGTTTAGATATCGCGGCTGCAAAAAGCCTTCGAATCCACTGTCGGTGAACAGGCTGTAGTCTTGAGTTCCGGTCAAGTTCAGCTTTGAGCGCGAAGTTGGGTCGTACATGTTCTTCCAGTTATTGGAGCGCTTCAGGTATTTTTCTGCATCGGCATGGTGTCCAAGACCGCGGGCCATCTCGGCAATGCAGAAGTCGTTGTAAGAGTATTCAATCGTTCGTGAAATAGAACGAGTGAAGAGACCATAGCCACTGAAGTCCCAGTCATCGGTTGGGATGTAGCCAAGATTCTTCCAGCTCTGCAAGCCTCCACGGCCTTCAACCGTCCAAATTTGGCCCTCAACTATTCATGAGATGCGTTAGCATACGAGTTGCTGCGAGCAAGTTATTCATGGAAAGCCTTACCTTCAGCGTCAGATACGACAGCCTCATAACCAGTAGCCCAGTCGATGCCGTCTGTCAAACCCTTCAGATAAGAATCCGCCAATAGATTGTCAGCGTTGCTGCCACCCTGAGTGAATCCCTTGCAGAGGGACATGCGACAATCAGGGAGCTTGCCCTCGTGACGGTACACATCAATGAGACTGCGAATCATCAAAGCCTGAGCATGAGGGTCAACCAGTGTAAGCAAGGGGTGCGTGCTTCGGAAGCTGTCCCAGATGCAGTAAAATGAGTCAAAGTATGGCTCGTTGCTCTTCCAGAGGGGGTTTTCGCCTAGAATCAGCGTTAGAGATGGCACCACTCTCATCTGCCTACACATGTCGTCTTACCAGTATAATCCTGTGGAGAAATCAGCGTGCGATAGATGCCACTCCAGAATGTCCTCTGGAGAGAGTCGCTGACGCCTGTGTTGTCCACGTTGATAGTGCTAAGCTTCTTGTGCCATGCATCCTCAGCATCCGATCTCACAGACTCAAAGTCAAAGTTGGGAATCTCTTTCTGCGCGTTGTTGCAGGCTTGAGCGGTGCTGATGAACGAGAGTCCGACTCGAGCCAGAATTTGGTTGTTGGCTGGAGGGTGGAACTGAGCCCAGGCGCCAGCAGGGAGGATTGGGCTCTGGCCATCATCGTAAGTGCGGAAGCTCTTGCGGTCGGTACCTGCGCGATTGTTTACAAAGATTCCTGTGTTTCGAAGCTTCGCGCCCTGGAAGTCTGTACAGAAATAGAGATTGTAGTTGCCAATGCCGAAAGAGGGCCTAAAGGTACCATTGCCGGATATGCGGCCTGTATGGGCATCAACAGAGATGATTGAATCGGTCCTGGATCCGGAAAGATCAGCCAGATCGGCCAGAATCAGAGGGCTGTAAGGCGTCGTTCCATTGGCAGGGAGCTTGGTTGGAGTGCCGTCCGTTGGGAATGTGAATCTGTACAGCGCTGTGTGATTTGTAACCGTCATTTCAGCCTTGACCGATGTGTTGAGCTGTATAGCAAAGTAGCCTGGCTTGGCCACGACTGTCGAGTTTATCTTTGCTGACGCTCTCAAGGTTGAAGGGTAGTAACAGTTGTTGAGATCATCGTTTAGACAGCCAGTCTGGGCAAAAAGAGGGAAATTTCCCAGTGATGCGCCCTGTAGAAGACATTAGCATTATGCATAGCTATGTGAATAGGCACTTATGAACCTACACCACCTGTTCCACTATCGTGCATGTGAGAAAAGCCAGTAACTATAGATACTGATTAGCCATTGCAAGCTCTTCTGCGGACGGGATGTTGTAAAACACGTACTTAGGCCATCGTTTGAGGCATAACCTCCCTGGATCTCCTCATTACCATCCGCTACACTTTTTGCCATACCATCTAATCGCATTTGTTCAATCAGTCTCTATATCTGCCATCAATGGGAAATTCTGTTCAGCGCAGTATACTCACAAGGGAGAGTTGCGCCTGGGAAAACATGTCCTGTGATACGAGTCAATAAGCAATTAATATAAGTGGAAGCGTAAACTCATACCTCCGTTGGCAGTGCCAATTAACGGGTCGATATAGTCAAGTACATCGAAAGAAGACTTCTGATCTGCTGCCTGGCTCAACCCAGCCAGCAATGGCCAGTAAGCCACGAATTGCTGGATGTGCATGTCGTCGTCGGTGTATCAAAATACCCCGAGAAGCTTATTGATACGAAATTGTTTGTAGATAGAACCGCTAGAGTTTATAATACTAGAACAAGCCGTAAACAAGGGACTTCAAAACAGGGAGGGAGCCCTCGTGCCACCTGGGGAGGTGCTATTCACTTCGTCCCGAGACAAAAGGCAAAGTCGACAGCTCGCCCTGCGAGTAGCATCAGAGATTCATGCTGCGGAGATTGCCGCTTATATGTCGCAGCATTGCCTGGCCTCCCCTTGCCGGAAATCTCACAGCCATCTCCACCCCGCGGAACAATTTCAAAACATTTACATCTCGAAGGGAAGTCTTCGGCCAGGATTAATCTTCTTCCCCGCAGTTCGATGAGGCCATCAAGCATAAACATAGGCGGGGGAAGCCTAGGGTAATACAACATTGCCAGTCATGATACCTTGAAGCGGAAACGCTCGCTGCAGGTTCAAGACACCATGTCACGCTGATCATCCAGGGCTCTGAACAATAGCTGTTGGTTCCCGGGGAAAGTCGTCCTTTTCATGGTTGTGTGGGTAGTTGGAAGCATTTGAAAATAGCCGTCGGTATTGCTTTCCAAATTGCACGTTGCTGGTCTAGGGAAAAGATTCTTGGTCGAAATGGCGAGGCTTGCGGAGATATTTTCGGCCAGGATGAGGCTAATAAGCATGGAGGTTGGAGATTCATGATATCATCTTCCGACGAGCCTCCCTAGTACACAGGCAATGTTTGAGACCCACAGAGATGAACCCCTGTCTAAATCCGCTGATTGTGTACCATGGCTCGAATATGGTTACATGGACCTACGATTCCCCCTCATTTGTGGATCGCGATGCTTCTAATATGCAACATAGGCATACTTCCAATTCTTGCCAACTGAAATCCCCGAGCTTTCGGCCAATGGCCGCGCCAGGCAACGGCTTCTCAACGGGCATCGGCCGCAGAACTGGAGACCACGAGCAGTATCTACCCACAGCTGATGTTACCCGATAGTCATGTTATCGTGTGCAGGGTATTACAAGTAGGTAATGCCTCGATTATTTAGGGAGGTGGACAACGACTGGACGCGGTAATCTGCAAGCTCATCCGATCTCGCCGCGAGTGTGCAAGGGCCAAGTTATTGTTTCCTGTGCAAGGAAAGTACATACTGAGGAACATATACAATAGGTAGATGCCTACCTAAGGTAAGCACGAGGGATGCGAATGCCGCTGGCAAGATCTGCATGTGAGCAGCCTTTCGAACCGTCGGGCTCCAGGAGTAAGAGCACATGAGCGGGCGAGCTACTCACGGAAAGGGACAAGAACAAAGACGAACGTTGGTAGGACAAATTGCAAGGACAACGCGGTATGCATAAATTTAACCGACACGGTTACTCCGGCAGGTTTGGCCAATGGTATCAATTGACGTTTTGTTTTCATGTTAACAAGAACCTCGACATGTCTTCAAGATACTCCATGGCAAGTTAGATATTCACTCCCCGCAGAAGTGGCAATAGCAGCGGCTTTCTGTGAACTTCAAATATTGAGCGGCACTTGCACTAAATCCCGGCAGCCACATGCCAAGCAAAGCAGGAAATAAACAACCGGACGCACTACTGTCGGGTACTTCTGTTACAGTAATTGCCCATGCCGGGATTATAGCCCCGTCGGTGGGGGAACGACACGCCAGATCGCGGGGAAGAAGTGGATGGTGAATTACATAGAAGCGCAAGGGGGTCGTTGAGAAGGGAAGACGAGGATAGAACGGCGTTCTGGACCTCTATCTAAGCTCATGTCTGATAATTCAATTCAACGCTTCCAAGACATTTGTACAAACCAATGGAATTAGTGCAAACTACTCTCTTGTAGTGCTTTGGCATGATTCTTTGATGCCTACCTGCCGGGATTCACTACTGCCGAATTATTGGTGGTGCCTCGTACTCCTTCGCTCCCTTGTGCTTCTGATCCCTGTACTGCAGCGCCGGCGCAAATTGCCAACGGCAGTTCAACGACGGCTAAATGCCAAAACCCTGGCATCAAGTCATCAACGCATGTACTTTTGGCATGCCCATGGCTGCAATAGCTTCTCCGGAAGCTCCCCGCGCCGAGGTGGGCTTTCCAGGAAACTACTATCCAGTGGGAGTAGATACTTGGCTGGGTAGCTGAGCCAATGATGCTAGAAATTGGTGGGTGTCTTGTGAGAATGAATTATGTTAAAGATTTGGACGTGTCCATTTATTGAATCATGAAATTATGGTACAGCTAAGCTTATTAAAAATCGTTTTATACTACTGAAACAAAATAGCTCCTTCATCGAGTGGTATAACCTCCATCAATCACAATATCAGCTCCCGTCGTATACGAGCTAGCATCACTGACGAGATAGACATATGCGCCCTTGAGCTCCTTGGCATCGCCGTTGCGTCCCATGGGGATCATGCTTCTCCATAGCTCTTGTGTCTTCTCATCGATAAAGTCGGACAGGCCTGTGTCGATGTAGCCCGGCGAGATGCTGTTGACACGAGCAAAGTCGCGCCATTCGTTGGCCAGCGAGCGTGCCAAATGGATGCAGCCCGCCTTGGCAACGTTGTATGAGGTTTGTTCTTGAGGGTAGTTCGCGACGTGGCCAGACATTGAGGCGGTGATGACAAGGGAGCCGTGACCCTGCTTCTTGAAGTGCGCGCCAACGGCCTTTGCGCAGTACGCTGTGCCGCTCAGATCGACCTGGATGACATGGTCCCAGTCGCTGGCGCTGCCGTCGACAACACCGCTGTTGGCTGTGGCACCGGCACTGAGAAGAAGGTTGTCAGTATTCAATTGTGCAGCAGGCGCAGAAAGCCCAGGGAGGACTCACTTGGCAATGAAGGCATCAATCTTGCCGAAATCAGAAACGACCTGGTTCACAAACTTCTCGACGTCCTTGTAGTCGCTCTGGTTGACCTGGTACACCTTGACCTTGATGCCGTATGCCTTGGACAGCTCAGCCGCGTTCTTCTCGGCGCCCTCTTTGCGCGACGAGTAGGTAATGGCAAGATCAGCGCCCATCTCGGCGCAGCCTCGCGCGGCTTCAATTCCCATGCCCCGCGGGCCGGAAGCACCGGTCACCACGACGACCTTGCCCTTCAAGCTGAAGAGGTCAAGAAGACTGTTGGCTTTGGGGATAGGCTGAGGCATGGCGGGCAAGAGTATGGTTGTCTGTTAAAGGGTATTAAATCGATCTGAATAAACTGCGGGAGGTGAGACGTGAGACGGATAGAAAAGGGCGTGGCTGCTGACGCGACATCTCTTTATATATAGGCGACTGAGCCGGATGCGGGCTTTTATGGCAATCTCAAGCCTCTTTTTGTCCCGCTCTTTCATCTCCTCATCTTGCTCTTCTTCTCAAGCAAGGCACGCGATGGAAAGTTCCGGGGCGTCGCCCGGGTGGATACGCGGGATCAGCCAAGAATCCTGCTTCTAGAAAACGACTGGATGATAGAGAAAAGGTGGGCTTCACAGCAGCGACAAGAGGCACCGAGAGAGACCGAAACAGCTGGTGGTGAAGAGACAATGATGTCATGTCGTGGCTCGTGGACCGAGCATTAGCAGGAAACTTTAGTTTCTGTCTAGTTGAGCAACTGTTGCATAGCATTGGCCGGCTAATCACATGTGACAAGCAAACACCATGTATAAGAGAGTATTCCTCAACGATGCGAAGCTCCTCATTCAACTTCCTGTTTGCTCTGATTGTCCACGACTTTACTCAAAACTAGACTCGTCACAATCCCCGCCCACTCCTCGCAATCGCGATGCATGTCACCACCGGCTCCACGGCCAAAACGTCATTGTTTGTCGCTGAGCGGCTTCGATCCGCTTATTGTCTCCATTACCCCACCTGCCCGATCCGTGTTCCCGCAGCAATCGGGGCTTGGCTTCAAATTGCCGGCGAAGTGTGAACACTTTGAAAGTGACAAGTTGTTGCCGTGAAACTGCTGCTTTGCCGAGACTTTGTGTTGTGTTGCTGTATAAGTTGACGGAAGATTTATTGTCTGCAATTGTCACAAGCAGATAGTAAATGATTTTGAAGTATTGTGAAGGGACCTAAAAAACGTGCATTCACGTTGTAGAGGCAAGAATGCGCGGCGTAGAGGTGTTTTAAACAATTGATCTTGGAGAAATTGCATTAAATAATTCGCTCTCTATATCCATAAGAACACATTACCAACCTTTTTCATTCTTGTCAAGTCCTGATACTCCCGGATATCTGTCTATTACCTTTCCGCCTTGATTATACAATTCACCATATCGCGGTCCATTAATTGCGTTCCAGAATTAAAGAAGCGTCGCATCTGCTCGTTTATGCACTTCGTGCATTCCTCGCAGTAGCAGGTTTTGGAAGAGTTACCTGTAGGTTTTCTTTTGGAATATACTTGCTGATGCTGCGAATTTGAGCGCCCTTGAAGTGCAATACAAATGGCACAAGCGCAAGCAATGAAGTGACGCATCCCAATAGCGTAAGAGACCACTGGATGCCAATGCCTTTGAACATGTAGGATGCAAAGAGAGGAAACACGGCGCCGAATATTGAGCGTAGAAAAACATTTGCCGCGAGCGCTGATGCTGCGAGCTGTTTAAATTCTTAGCGACAATTACTTGGGTTTGGACGATGGAAGTTAATGATGTTGACACTCACCTGAGTATAAGCATCAATCAAATAATTGAACTGTTGAAGAAAGACGAGAGAAATGCCAAATCCAGTGACCGCACCTCCAATGACTGGCACCATCCAGTGAACTTCTTCACGATAGCCGGACCAACCAAGCCAGAATAATCCACCTGCGAAAAAGACTCCGCCAACCATGGCTTCTGGCAATCGCCATTCTGGTATCGCAACGCCGTTATTTGCCTCTAGCTTGCGACGGTATCTTGGCGCCCGAAGTATCATCACGACAAGAGTGACCGCGCAGCCTACCACGGCGCTCAACTCAGGGAGCCCACTTACTCCAGGCTTCATTTCATAAACGCCCTGGAAGATGAAGGAAAAGGCCGTCAGGAAAAGGTAGAGAAGCCCGTAAATGAATGACGCGTAAAGACTGGGATGGAATAGTCAATATTTCACATGCTGTTACGCAAGGATAAGCGTATCTTTGGTGACATACCTCATAAGCAGTACGATTGGCTCAACTAAGAGCATATGAAGAGGCCGTAGAAAGTAGCGGTTGAGGACATCCTTCAAATTGACTTCTGTCTCTTCCAACTTCGAATGGATAGCCCAATTCTTTGTTTGCTGTCGCAGTCTCTTTGCTTTATTCGTCAAGATAATCGGGACATACGACTCGCGGAGCAAGAATACGTTCAAGACGAGCGCCAAAGCGCACATGATGCCCGCGATATATTGCGTCCAGCGCCAACCCAGATGGCTCGCTACGATGAAGCCGCCAACAAATGGAGCAACTAGGGGGCCGATGAAAACGCAGAGGGTGTAAACTGTGATCTGTATCCTTGGTCAGCTTTGGAACAGTCTCTGTGATCAGTCAGCCTTACCGCAAGCCCGCGGATCTTACTGTCGAAAAGATCCGCACAGACAGCGCCACAAATGGTCAAAAAGCTCACTCCGAAGAACCCTGCAAAGAAGCGATTGATCATGACGCTTTGAAGGTCTTTGGACACTGCTACTGCAAACTGGAAGACCATGCATCCAAAGCAAGCGGTGACGAGGGGTATTCGGCGACCAATATACTCGCTCAAAGGTCCCCATACAATCGGCCTATAGTAAGTACTGTGAGCAGATATTCGAGAGTTGCTAAGTGATAGGCCCAAAACTTTGTGTTTCACGCACCCGAAAACGAATCCAAGAACGTATAATGAGACGCCTAATGTTGCGACTTCAGAAGAAACGCTGAAATGTTCTGCGATTTTTGGGACAGCAGGTGAATATATGGCGCTGGCGAAAGTGACCGCGAAAGTCGTATAGCTCATCACAGCATGTATAATTATCCTTGATTGGTTAACTTTAGTTGAGGCGCTGCGTTCACTCTCACTCACCTGGTCCTCATTGGCCAATTATGCGGATGACTAGGGTCATCTGGGCCATCAAAGTCGACCAAATATGCTTCATTTTCTCCAAGCAGCTTCGGAGGATGGGGCTTTCCTCCACCCATAGATAGATAGCCTGACTTGAATTCTCCATGTCCGTACGTCGCTTCGCTGGCAGCGGTTCGATCCTGGTCTTTGTCTGTTCGCGTCCGAGTCGAGGTTGAGTCCTCTTGCTCTGCATCGTCTTGCGCATTGAACTGGGAAGAGGGCTCTTCATGTCGAGATGACTTTCGAGAAGCATCATTTTCGCCGTAATCATGTTTCTTGTCAACAGCCGAAGATTGGTTCTCTTCGTTCGGATGCATCTTGGCCATCTCTGAGTATTGCCAGCGAATTGCTATCCGTTTGCGCTCAAGCCTTTGCTCCTATCTCCCGTATATATGTCGGAGCATAGGCTCTTGCAAAGGCTACGTCACTTGCGAATGGGAAATATATCCAATATACCATGATCGCTTACGTTCAAGTCTTTGCCAATAGTCTAGAAAAAGGGTTACAGCAGAAAAAATAGATGTCGCCATCAGGTAAAAAGTTGTCAATTTTTTGCGAAGGTGACTGATTACCAATCTAGCATTTGCTCCCTACAGTAGCAAGCAACTGTCCAACAAGGCTTCGCCCAGCTGCTGTACGCTTCTTTATTAGTGGCAAACCACCAGAGATCGACTGTGTTACCAAGGTTGTGCTTCTACCAAGGTAAACAAACTACCGAAGCTTTTTCTAAAAGGGGAAACTGGACGATGGTAGATGTGTCTAAGAGCGGATAGTGTTGTTGCTCAATAATACGCCCCGCTAGAAATTGGACTCGGATCTTCGGAGACTCGGATCTCGATAGGACGGCGGCAGCTAGCAATGTTTAGCCCCGATCTTCCTAAACAACCTATGAAACCATTCGTCATATCGCTTTGCCAATATCAGGAACTTGCCAAATCCGAGAGGCGATATTTCGTGCATTGTAGACAGTCTGATCAAAACGGCAAATGTATCATGCTATTACAGTTCAACGCCCACTACTTTCTTCTTCATATTGATGGCTAGAACCCATGACATTCGACTCATCGCTTTGTATGGATATCTGCATAACTAGTATAGATATCATTGATGGCCCGCAACCTTCGTGTCAACGTGTACGATCGGACGGATACAGCGTCTCGCTAATGACCTGAAAGACCACTATCGCAAATTCTATCTGTAGTAACGGCCCTTTCTGGAGTGCATGACGGCTATGCAAGATTTGAGTACTCCATACGTACGATGATTGGGAGGAAGCGGCCAAGGGTCAATCCAAAAGTTGGCTAATGCGAAATATATAAGTGGAGCCAGCAGATCTAAATAGCTCTATATTTCTGATTTGGCTATGTTCTAGCTTGAATGAAATCGACAAAGTCAAACAAGCTCTTCTTGTAATGCCTTTCCTGCGTTGTTCGATCCACAGTCTGCATTCCGTAATGTGGCGTAAAGTCCCCAAATTCCCAGTTGTCGACAAAACTCCACGCAATAACACCAAGGACTTGCACGCCATCCTCCCAGATGCTCTTCAGTATCTCACTCATAAAGCTCAAATAGTACTGGCTGCGAGGTGAATCGAAAAGCTGTTGTGCCAGTGGCAGTGCGGCTTCATTCACGACGGGAAAGCCAAATTCGGTAACGATAATCGGAGAGCGGTACGTATTCCACAAGTATGACAGGTAATGGCGCAAATAGGTCGGGGTGATATAGACATATGTTTGACTGGCGTATCCGACGTTCCAACCAAACTTCCCACCCCAGCTCTGCTGCACGCATTCGGGGTAAAATATGTTGGATGGGGTGTTTAGGCACGGTGACTCGCTCGCTGACAGAGGTGAGATTACAGCTGATTAAGTGTCAGGATTGGCCCGTTGCTAAGTAATGTCTTGAAGTTCATGATGAGAATCATGGGAGAGGAGCTGAACTTGACGAAACTTACCAATAGTATACGCATCGGTTCCCCAAAAATCCGCTGTCCCTTTGATATAGTCCAGATCCTCTTTTGTAAGAGGAACGTAGTCTGGAACTCGCTCTTTGTATACAGCAGGATAGTCCGTGCCGAGATGAATCGGATTGCCAAAGATTGCTACTTGGAAATTATTGTAATCGTTGGCCGCCTCAACGTGAGAGGTATTCAACGGATCAAGCGGCACGCCAAATAAATTGCTGTATTTCATTCCAACTTTGCCTGTGCCGTTGATCTGTTCGTGATAAAAGTGATACAACTGAGCATGTGCTTTGATTACTGAATCTACAGCGTGTCCATTCTGGCAGTAAGTAAATGCTTCATTAAACCTGGTGACAAAGGTTAGTTATTGATTGTAGAATAAGAACCGTGCTCTTACGTGACCCAGAGAGGAACCTTGAAACGTAAAACATTAGTATAAGCTGTCAATTTTATAGAAGGGGTTGGTCTCAACGAACTCGATCAGCAAAATGTGTCATGACAATCTTTCCATAGTGCTAAACAATAAAGAGTAAGTACGGTAGACATCAATGGCTTGGAAGTCTACTTACAACAAAAGCATCCACAAAGGTCTCATTTTGATAAGCTCCGTTGTTATAACCCACAGACGGTTTGTCATATAAAGATGAGACATTTGCGGCGTAGAACTGCAATGGTGTATCAAAGTGAATCAACGTCACGACGGGGAGCATTCCTTTTGCTATCACGAAATCGATAAGATCACTGGGAAAAGAATAGTCAGTCATCGACCTTTGAGACATATGTGGTCGGAATACAAAGTATCAGATTAGCTTACTTATAGTGGTCAATAGCTTGCTGATTGACAGGTGAACCTGGAACAGCAAATGGTAGAATTCTAGTCCATGGGATGGAGAAGGAGTAATATTTTACCCCTATAGCTGCCAATCGCTCAATATCCTGTTTGTATAAGTAGTAATTCTCATCCGTCACATAATCTTGGCTAGGTTGATCTTTGGCGATGATATCTGCTGCGGATGGCGCTTTTCCTTCGTGGCTGGTAGCACCTTCAATCTGGGCAGCTGATCCAGCCACGCCATATATGAAGCCATCGGGGAAATTGTAACAGTCCGTTGGGCCAAAATAATCTCTTGGCGGCAAGATAAGTTCGGCACTTGGCACTGGTGTCGGCGAAACAGTTGTACTATAGATGCCGGTGGATGTGAAATTGTTAAGGAACGGGCGCGCGTTCTCCCAAAGCGCACTCCATGAGGCACTGCCATATTTGTCATGAAAATCGGTTGCAGTCGCAGTAGCGTTAGGGTCCCAGCTACCCCAGGTGGTTGTGGCAACAAAGGGGATCAAAGAGCTGAGAGCGGAGAAAGGAGCAGCAAATGTTTCAGTGGAAGTAGGGGACGGAACAGAAATTGCATAGCGATAGGTCTCTGACTGAGTATAAGCAAAGGTTGAGAAGGAAAATGTAGGAGACACTGCGGTAGTGGCAGCGCACTGCGATCTCGCTGTCGGACCCGTCGTAAGAACATATTTCTCCTGAGCGTTCACAAATGAATTGAGGACAGCAAAGACAGGCAGGAGTATTTTGCCTCTCATGATGAAAAATGTAGAAGGGCAAAGGGCTCAGTGCAATGATAGGATGTGTGAAATAATGTTTCTGGAGAGATGGTATTGGACTTTATATAATGAGATAATATTAAGCTTTAGGGACATTTCGTTAACCAGTAATAACATTAACAGTGGTCTAAGTAGACATCCCCTGATTGAACCTTGTCAACTACTACATCAAGGAGTTAACCTGAAGGATTCCGTTACGCCAGCCCAGAGATAATGACAGCTCTCAATTTAGCAAAACTAACCATCTATACGAGATCGATCGTGTTAAGCAGTCAAAATAGGAGATGAGTTTCACCCAATTACAGTACCGGAATACTCGGTCTTGATCGGAGATGAACTGCATCCAATCACAAGGCTCGGAATACGCGCACTAACTTAAGCGTATTCGGAACTGCGGAGTATAAAGAAGCGTATCGGCTTACATATATCCCTGCACATTCATTCCCTGCAAGCAAAGCCTCATTGTTACGAAGAATAACTGAGTTGTAAACTTGGGGAGTGAAAATGTTTACGTATCAACGAGCGAGTACTATTGTAGAGTCGCGAGCAAATGCGGAAATTTCTATATTTTAGTGTGAACTTTGGACTGGCATAAAACATGATGAAACCAGCTGGGACATGTTGGCCACAAAGTGGTCTAAACACTCGTGATACTCAAACAGCCAGCCTCCGATGAAGGCGTAAACCAATAATGAGGCTAGCACCATGAGATAACAAAACAGAAACCCCTCAAGGTCAGGAAATAAATGCACATAAAAAGAAAGACGGAAGAGAATCTCAAAACACGTGTAATGAATTGACTTATGAACTATCTGAAATGGTTGCAAATTGGCCAACTTCTCCCGCATTGCTCCTTGTAGACAGACTCCGAAGACGAAAGAGGAAGTGCCTAAGAACTAGGCTCGGGCACGGGCTTGTCACTGTTCACCCTTGAGCTTCTCAAACTTATTTGCACCAAACGGCGTGTACATGGGCAATGAGTCATCCTGCGGCGCCAACTGCGAGCACCACCCCAGGATTTGAGGAGCTGGGATCTTGATTGAGATTGTTTTGTTGTCGCTCTTCATAGTGAATGCCTCATGGTGGTCCAAGCTGAAGCTGCTCTTGGACGCCTGGAAGCAAAGGAATCCGCCCCCAGACGACGAGCAGCTCTGCATGTCCAGCCTTTCCGCCTCTGAGAACTCCTTATCGTTCCTCAGGATAATATGAACGTCCTTTACCACAACATAGGCAGTGGCCCAGGTGGAAATCATGGTATTTGAGCCATCGACCATGCCGGCGCCGGCCAATGTGTCGTGAGTGGCCTGGGGGTTACCGGGAGAAATCTTTATACTTTACAATAGGAGTGAGTGCTTTTCGTAAATATTAGACTTATAGAGTATTTAAAAAGTAGTTCCTGATAGTATAATAATAGTTTCTAATTTCGTTTAGATAGATAATATTGGAACTTGTTGATATGACTTATAATTCTTGTTTTATCAATTTTTAATGAATAGGTGATCTTTCAGAACTTTGATGTTTTCTGGGATTCTGTCCGCCTTAAAGCGATGACATGGGATACAAAACTCTCCCGAGCTTCTCATTCGGAATGACGGGCTGAAGGTAAAGGTAGCTATCTCAATCCCCACCCCCATAGCATAGCATAGCCAAGCTTGCTCTTTTCTACTTTTATCATTCCTGCCAAGTGGAAATGTTCAGAAAGAGCTGATGAGGCGACAATGGCTCTTTCGTTGTGGAACCATGGTTATTATCTTATTGTCGCCACGAAGTCCGAAGACTGCAATTGTTAACGCACCGTGGCTCATGGCTGGGAACTTCAATTGAATCCACCTAGTGTCGTCCTCGCTCCATGTACATTGCTCAAACCATCAGTCATCAACGGCTTCGAACAAGAACCCAATGTTCAAGGATAGCTCCGGAATGTAGCTCAATGAGTTATGACGAATAAGGTATCATGATCAACGAATAGGTCCGGCAGGCGTCTAAACCCACGCGGAACATTTGCAGGGGACGGCTGACCATTCGGGCTCCTAGAAAGTCCTTGGCCTCAGTAACAGAGCTGAGCTCGCCAAATTTCCCCCAAGCCCTTTGGTGGCGGAGTACTGTATGGAGGTGATTATCTGGAGCACACTTGGTGTCAGCGATTCTCCAACTGGCAACATAGCTTTAATGGTTTATCACAAAATTAGCCTAACCCTCTTCCGATAGTTGCACCTAACTTTTCCACGAGGAGGGCTACAGCCATTATACTTTGCTAGAAGACACAAATCAGTCGTGGCATCTACCCAGTTGGCAGAGCGCACTGAAAGTAGAAACAGAGAGCATCCTCATTCATATCCGCACCATACTTCATGCTATTTGTGACTTCCTGCAGCGCATCTTTAGTGTAGAAGAGGCGATGACTCGAGATTTAGTCAAAGGCGCTCGCCCTCCGAGGTTACTCTAAGATGATGAGCTACACACTGCATAGGAACCTGTCTTTGAGCTTATTCACATGCGATAGAGGCTTCTCGGGGCCCCTAGAAATGACGACGCGCACTCTCGCAGGAAGCATTTGGTGCTTATGGAGGTCGACCCTCTTGCACTTTGGCGTCGCTAAGAACTAGCATAGATGAGAATTGACGATCCGAAACAGCCACCTACACTCCTACAACTGGAATACAATCGCCATCAGCTGTGATTTCATCGTCGTTTGAGTCCCGACAGCCCAAGACCCAGCGCGTATTATCTACGTCACGCGAGCATAGACTCATGTCGACGCCCACATCTAGCTCGATGGTGTAGATAGCCTCCGCTCTATGTAGTATATACTGTAAGAAATTGCTTATATTAGTGGAGAGATGGTGAGACTAGGCACACAAATGGCGATCGATGTCTACGGTGATGGGCGTCTTGATATATGTGCGATATATGCCAAACGGTGTAGTCACTGGGGAAGATGTAGATTGTCGCAGTCGAATCTACCATCAATCTCTAGCTCTTGGGTGATGTCGAACTCGTAATCGTGCCGCAGTGTAGTAAAAGAAAAAATTATGTACTCATAGATGATGTTAAGAAGAGCGATGAAGCGCATAGACATATAGTCTACAAAGCGCTTGAGCACTGTATTGATATAAATGTTAAGATAGGTACTGATAGGTATGAAGCGCCTTGCAAGACTAATATGACGAAGAATATGCTTTGGTTCAGCTACAATACCGTAAGATCCCTTCAAACGGCGTAGTAAGAGGGCGACTTTAATACTTGAAGATAACAACTTTCATATTTTTCTGCGTAATATGAATCTGCCTTCAACAAGTCTTACGTAGAGTTAGAAGGGTGAAGTTAAAGCCGCCATTCGAAATCAACAGAGATGAGTTCTCTATGGCTGCATACCATTCCGGAATCAAATTCTGGGAATGCCTCTGTAGCATATGAGCTACAGGCTACAAACAACGAATGGTCACAACTCTATTACCGAGGACAGAGGGGCTGTTGCTAGTAAATCTCTAGATGCTTCCATCCTCTTAAAAACTCTTAGTTCTGATTATGTCGGTATGTCACTTAACAAGTCAATATGGGCACATAGTAATGTATTGTAAATGGCACCAACGCTTCAATGCTGCAGCAACAGGTTAATATAGTTTCCTCTTAGCGATCGAATTGACAAAAAAGACGAAGATCAAATGCCTATTGCGTTGTTTGCACACATTTACATGTGTCGCTTGTCTAATATTAGTAATCCTTTGTTTGGTTAGCACCCAGCGCATCCCGCTGTCGCGTCATCTTGGTGAAAATCACGACTCAAGCATTAAATTTAGCCGATATTCATCATGCTTGCGACAACGCCAATCGTTCAATAGTATCGCCAGACTTTATCTAGGTTCTGATAAGAGTTGATACGTCTCTTTCTGTCAATAGCATTCTCAAAGTAGAGTCCATTACGAAACGCACCAAGATCTAGTACTGAAGCCGCAACACCCCCGCGATTACATGTTTGGTCGCTGCAAGGCGTGCTTCTGTAAGTACGCAATATTAGTTAACTCAGCCCTTCACATAACCTCCGCAATCGCAAAACCCCGCAGTTCACCATATAGCTAATCGATCACGATTGAAGCTCGGATGCCGCCATCGAGAGGAATATTGGCGCAAGGTGCCGATGTTCCGAGTGTAGAACAGCCAAAGCTGTGCATTGCCGTACACTGGCTAGAGATATTTAATACATAGTGCAGCACGACTAAAGTTTGTCAAGGTCGTATTGTAATACACATTTGAGCTTTTTCCAACAAACATTGTGTCCAAAAACGTGTCATTGAATCACCGTTTTAAGAATGTCGACTACAAAGACAGTAACGCAGTCAGGCGATGAAGTCGGGAGGCTCACGTTAGCATATGACGATGCCATCCATCAGCAGGTAAAGTACACGAAACACACAGCAAAAAGCAAGGACTTGTCTAATTTGTTTAAACAAAGTATCAATATCATCAATATCTCCCCGTCTATGACGAAGAGACTCGCTTTGAACCGATCCAACCATTTGAGTTCAAGGATCGCGGGCTGGAAGCAGACAAAGCCAAGTCTGCTCTTCTTTCCAGTAGCAACTCAGAGCTCAAAGTCTCCAAACTCACTCCAGTCATCGGCACTGAGATTCGAGGCCTTCAGCTTTCTCAGTTGAACGACACTCAAAAGAATGAACTTGCCCTGCTCATTGCTGAGAGAGGAGTGGTCATTTTCCGCGACCAAGACTTTAAAGATATAGGCCCAGAAAAACAGAAAGACTTTGCTAGATACTTCGGGCCATTGCATGTTCATGTAAGTAAATTCACTTTTACACACTTACATCTATGTACATTTTGGCGGACATGGTAGTACTAACACGTCGCCAAGCCCGTTGGAGCTCACGTCAAAGACCACCTCGAGTTCCACAATATATACCTAGGCCCCGACAACGAGTACCGAGCACGGCAGCGAAGAGAAAGATTAACCACTACAGGTTACCACTCGGATGTTTCCTACGAGCACCAACCGCCGGGTATTACCATTCTCACCCTGCTCTCTGTCCCACCAACCGGAGGCGATACCGCCTGGGCGTCACAGACTGCAGCATATGCCCGCCTGTCTCAGCCAATTAAGACGCTGCTAGAGGGCCTTCGGGCTGAACATAGTGGCTTCAATCAAGCCGACAATGCGCGACGGGACGGGAAGCACGTCAGACGGGAGCCAGTGAAGAGCGAGCATCCTATCGTGAGGGTCCATCCGGTGAGTATACTAGCACTATTGTCTTCTTTATAACAGCATACTACGTCGCACACTTTGGAACATCTGCAACATGAAGGAGTATCGCTGACCATGGTTGTTGTTAAGGTCACCGGAGAAAAAGCCTTGTTTGTCAATAAGGGGTTCACGAAACGCATCATTGGCCTTCAACACGAAGAGTCAGACGCCCTCTTGCAGCTACTGTTTAATGTAAGCGTCGGCCCCCAAAATTGCCGATACATGTCACAGAACTCATCCCACTAACCGTTTAACCTTGAATTTATAGCACATCGCGCTGGGGCAAGACTTCCAAGTTCGGGTCAAGTGGGAGGAGGGCACGGTTGCACTATGGGATAACCGCGTAACTGCGCACACAGCCATCTCAGACTTTGACCACCACAATCCCCAGGAGGGCCTCCGCCATGGGGTCCGACTGACAAGTCAGGCGGACAAGCCGTCGGGCGTCAGTGGCCTGGAATCGGTTTGGTAGATGAACGGCCTAGCGGCTGCTACTGTATGACTTAAGGAGGCGCGCCGGAGACTTTACAACCACAGCGATAGTACCACTTTAAGAAGTATGTCGGAGGAGTTGTAGAAAACGGGGAACCACATCCGGAGCGCCATGGAGAACGCAAATTTGGTTCGCAGTCGACGAGTCGACGTCAGAAGTTAGCATGCAGCACTAAGAGGATAGCCCTACGATTTCAAATCTAGCATGGGCTGATTAATGCCAGTCGTTTCTCGCCCTAGCCATTCCACCGGAATAGATGCTCTGGTCGATTCCGTGAAGCCTACCTATTCGGGCATCGCGCATTTGTCATCTGAATTGCCCTGATGAGGTGCACAGTGCGTCTCATTTAGCCTCCCTCAAAGGCTGACCCTGCATCCCTGATGCCATCCCTGACTCGATTGCTCAACTGAGTTATATGATCCACACATCCTATCTTTATGTAGCACTCAAGGATTACTCTGAAGGTAATGCCTGCAGGACGCAAATATCTCTGACGATACCCTCTGCTATACATCTATCTTTAACCGATAATAGCAATAAATTAAAAAGGACAACTGCCGAAGCATAGCTACATTATACTCTTTAGTAGCGGCTGACGATTTAGAACAGCTTCCGCGCCTAAATCACATGACCAGTCCAGAGAGCTAATAAGCCGATTGTCCGATGTTCATCTACGAAGGCAAACCCAACAGTGACATCAGACCAGAGCAAACCTTGGTCAAGATGGAAAACGCAACTTCGTATAATTCGATTAAAAGTCGCCAGAGAAACATTCTCGGCACATTCTCATTCCTGCCGCCATTGGTACCTGATGATGGGATTGTCGCCGCTGCCACGCCCGAGAAGGGCCAGCCTCCCAAGAGGAGGAAGCAGCAGATCTTACGAGCACAGAGGCATGTTGGAAGTTGATTTGGGATGAAACAATTGGAATAAAGCTGACCATCTTATAGGAGTCATAGACAAAGGACAAAGGATTATATGAATGCCCTCGAACAGGAAGTCCTACGTCTCCGAGCAGAGGGCGACCGCCTCAATGGGATAGCCACCAACTGGAAGAAATGTGTATTGGCTTTGGTTGCCACAGCAGACGCACCAGTATTAAACATCCACCAGCTCTCACAGTTTGGCCCAGGTATATTCCTTTGGTCGGTGTCGAATCCGAACCAAGGAGTGGGCTTGGCCCCCAGTGACGCTTCTCTACTCTTGGGCAGCCCATATCAGTGGCAAGCCTACCAGCAACAGCCAATGTTATATCCCAGCCTGGACATGCTGCCACACATCAACATCGAAGATGCCTCTGAAGAGTTCCTCTTGAGGAATTGTAAGTGACCATGCGGCATTCTTTGGCTTCAGTTTGTTCGCTAATCATCTGTTTACCAGTCTATGAGAACATCATCCCGACACTGGATGTCACTGAGTCGACTACCCAAGGATACATCAAACACATACTGCCACTAGCCTTCAACAACCCAATGGTGAGAAGCGCATTTTTGGCAGCATCTGCAAGCCACATCCAAATCGCTCAAGGGGCAAAGACCATGGTCGATAGACTCAGCTACAGGTCAACCGCGATTGCCGAGCTGAGGCACGTCTCAGCGCGGCCAGAGACGGACTCTTGCGCGCCCCTGGCTACTATCCTAGGCTTGATGATAGATGACATGATATGTGGCCATAGGGAGTGCCCTGCTCTTCTAAAACTAGCCGAATTCTGGGTTCACAAGGATAGCTCTTTCAGCACTGACCCAGCCGAGAAGGCAACGCGCAGGTTTTTACTTGACCAAGTCCAATTGTACGTCTCAAATTACAATCTCAATTTATCAGGTTCTTTATTAACACATAGTTGCTTCATGAATAGGTTGAAAGCAATTGTCTGTCCCTTGTACCAATTCAACAAAATCATTAGCAAAGAGAACCAAGCCGCAGACGGAAAACAGATCTTGTCGCTCAACCAAAAAGAACTATTCGAAATCTTCTCCGCAATAGAAAGTGCAGTGGCACAAGCATGTCATATTTACACAATGCCAGCGTCCAGTACTCCCATTGAGAGCAGCAGTCCAGACTCGGATTCATCTTATGATGATCTCAACAAACTGCTAGACCGGCTTCAGGCTACTGTGGCCAAGATACCGCCGTACGCATTGGGAGAAAACTCTTTAACATGGGTCTACTTCATCGCAGCCTCGAGAAGTAAGCGAATTGACCACAGCGCTTTCTTTGTTGCGAGGTTTGCAGAGCTGTTACAACGCATCGGACATGACAAAGTAAATGAGCTATTAGCTGGACTAATATGATGATGAGAGCAACAAGAATGTGTATATATATAATTTAATATGAACATTAAAATTGAACATAATCCACCCCAAGCAGTTATGAATCCAACATCAATTTGTGGTAAAACATGCGATTTAATGGAAGCTCAGGGAGCAAAGCCATCATTCATCTTAATCAAACCGAGCTGCTGCAGCGCCACCAGGCCAGACTCTTCACCAGTCTCTTCTATGATTTTACCATTCTGCAACCTGTAGATTGTAGTTCCGGAAAACCGCATTTCTTTACCAGTATTCGGCGTGGGCAGACTCCCAACAGGCAACTCATAGAATGCCGGCCCAGTATGCTTACCCCCGCCGAACCACCGCGCAACTACATAGTCGCTTTCGGCAATGAGAGGGAACGGGGAAAGCAATCGGAATGAGACGTCCGGAAAGGACTGGGGAGAGTTTCTGCTATTAGCATATCTAATGACCCAGTTCATGCTGAAACTAACCTGCTTGAACCTGGCTATGACTTCCTTGGCGGCGGTTTTACCAACCATTCGGCCATGCATGGGGTAAAAGATAGTTACGTTGTCGTCGCACAGTTCGTCGACAATGTCGGCGTTCCCATTGGTCCAGAACTCCTGGAAGTATCGGGTAACCACTTGGCGATTCAATTCTGGCACAGATAGGGCCTCCATCTCAGCGCCCAATTGGTATAGCTGGCGGTCCAAGTTACGGTGAAAAGATAGTGGTAGGTGGTATAGTTGAGTAGTAGCTGGCTGCTTTCGACGGGCGATTAGTCGGACTTGTTTGATGTTATGAGAAAGTCTAATTGGAAGGCGTTCGCTTAGGCCCATATGCCGACAAACGCAAGGGTTAGCCCGATACTGGTAGCATCATTAGGCCGACATTGTACGTTATGAGTATGTAAGCCCGACGTTTACACTGGGCTGTGGCAAGTCTCCAACTTACTAACATGTAGCTACGATACGCCATTGAATGGCTAGGGGTTGACAGCTGAACTTGGCAAAACCTTGCAAGGATTATCGGGAATATTTGCCGCTGGGAACCTGTGAACTTACCCTGACGCTATACAAGCAACTCGGCTACGGCGGAGCGCAGCACACCAAGATAGGCCTCAAACAAGAAACGGCGGGCGGTAAAATGCGGGGATTTACGGATTCTTCTAATGTCCGCAATGTTTAGAGCACTACTGTGCTAATGAGAGTCTCTTTCCTCAACTGCAAAATTCACATGAACATGTCGCAAATAGATAGCTACTATTGCGTTGCTTCGTAATTCCAGAGCAGAGATATACACATAGTATCCTGATCAGTTGTGTTCGACTTATACAACGGCGATAAACAAGTAACTAATAGGTATCTCGCTGCAGTTTGCATTGAACATGTGGAATTAATTGCTCTTGGCTGACAACTATAGCTACAATACGCACCTAATATTCCAACAATGACGCCAGAGCGTTTTGCCACATGTTCGGCTCGTAGCGATATTTCGGGACCTTCGAAATAGACTACCAGTCTGGCAACGGATTTTAGCGTGGCAATCATTTCTCCCTTTCTGGTTAGATGCTTTGAAAGCTATTTCTCCTTTACAGTTAGCTCGGGTAAGCTTAGCTCGTTAAGCTTCGCTCGCCTGCGTAGTTCGCTTGATACGCGCAATGACTTATACGACTTGGACCAACAAGTTTTGATGCGTCTTCAGGGCTAAGCGCACGTCAAAATACCAAGGTAATTAACTCTACATCTATTCAAGTAGATCTAGAGATAAGATATTAGCTGCAATAAATATACATTGATAGCCATCGAGCGCAGATATAACGCATTACAGCGTTGTTATCGAATAAGCCAGTCGGCAAGTTTTGACGAAACGGTATGGAACTAGTAGTCGTACAAGTTGTATGTTTGTAGGTATCTCATAAGAGAGCGCGAGCCAATTCGACTGGACATCATGCTAGATACTTTCGTGAATGGCTTTGCAGTTAATTTTTTCTTTCGTATTTACTCCACCCTTCTGCGGCGATATACCTATATCAGTTCAATGACTTGCCTGTTCGCACGACTAACATTGTAGGTTAATTAACTCCTTTTTCTTTGCCGCTTAAGCGCAGGAGCGAAAACGAAGTCGGAAACCATCTAGCTCTTCTTTCCCACCCCTGGAAATGGAGGTGCTGTTTGTACGACTAACATTGTAGGTTAATTGTCTCCTTTTTCTTTTGCCGCTTAAGCGCAAGAGCGAAAACGAAGTCGGAAACCATCTAGCTCTCTTCTTCCCCACCCCTGGAATGGAGATCTGGTGTAATATATGCAGTCGTTTTTACTAACTCAACCGAGCGACTATTCCTTTAACGGGCTATAAATCCGAAGATACAGAGTATACTCCGAATATTATTTACAGAACACGACTCCTTACAGAGGGCGCGGTCAGCAGTCCTGGTGGCTACTGTGATGTCGCGGAACGTTGCTTCGGAATCCCGTAAGCGCAGATCTCAACAAGCTTCTATCATGATGTTGGGGCTTTGCCCCTGGTCCTGTCACATTCTATAGTCTACTGGAGGTATTAAGCCTCAAGTCCATGACAACGGCTATTCGAAAAAGATTTGAAGTCACAAAGTAGCAAACACTCTGAGTTGAGTTCAAAATTGGCAGCTGTATTGGGTATCTTCATAAATAGCATAAAATATTAATATCCTGTAATGTTATACACCCTTTATGGATGGAAATCGAAATGATTTTCTCATTAACACTCCTTTGGGTGAATATGAACCGAAACGCTTTGGAAACCCTATAGAAGAAAAAGCCATTCTCAGAAACCGCGCAATGTCAATTTAGTGAGTATGCATCCCAGAACGCTTTCCCCGGCGCGTAGAAGATCTTTTTGGGCCACAGAAACTTTTCCAAAAACTTTTCCGTTTCCTTCCATGCTGAGGGGAGTGTGCCATATCCAGATTGGTGAAGTAGCAGTATGTACTCGGATCGTGTCACGCCCAGCTGGGCGAATGCGCCACCCACTACCGTACACCATAGCATTGCATCCCTGTTTGCTTCCCATAGAATACTCTTCTTTGCATCCCGTAAGACACGTAGTAAATTTGAAGACATGTGCGACGGAATAAAGTGACCTGCCCATACCTCCGAAAACAGCATATAAGTGCAGAGGTATAGTGCAAGTATGCAGCCTGCCAATATTCCATTGCTCTCATTTGCCGTTTGAAAATGAGCGTAAAGTCGAGACTCTATTGATGCTTGATGGTTGTCCAAGTGGAGAAGAGACGGCGAGTCATCTAGATCTACAATCGATGATTCGCGGTACTGCTGCAAGGCATAGATATCTTCGACCACCTTGACCAAGTCGCTTCCGAACACACGTCTTAGTGGCTCAAATCCCGGTGGCAGCAGGTATACAGATGAGAGAAAGGGATTGCGGCCCCAGTGAAGCTCTGGGAAGATATCATGAGAAAATCTGCGCTCGGAACCTATAATCCAAGCCGCATTCAGATCTTGCCAGAATATTGCACTGTAGGGGTTAGAAATGCTGATTCAGTAGCACAAAAAGGGAGGCTTGGCTCAAATATTTACCGCTTGATGCCATCGTGAAGGTGGATGAGCTTAGAATCGCAGAAAGTCAGCAATTGCATGACACCAGCCAAATGCATCTCCACTCGAGGTTTGTTCCCAAGTCGCCACTAGATACTGTCTTAGCAATAGAAGACCAGCAGTTTGCGGAAGATGCTAACCTCTACTCCAACTAAGAGTAATATGGCTCCTATCATTTGTGAAACAGCGGGAGGATCAAGGGAAGATCCGATTTTCTGGTTGATATGGCGAATTGTTGTGTTCTTGAAAGTAGTACATTCTTGCGAGAAATGATATTCATTTGCGGCAAATGTTAGAGATAGCATAATAGCATTTGAGAGCGCCTCATCGTTGAAGCCATCACGAAATATCTTGTGAAACTTTTGGTGGGCGGTGGCTTCTGAGAAATTGCACACCGGCTCTAATGCTTGTGATGCGGTTTCTAGGTGTTGTTAGCATTTGAGGCTTCCCAAACGACGTTCATACCATACTATTTCCTATGAGAGACTGTAATCGTGTAGAATTGCTAATAGCAAGCGATTGCGTCGAGCCGAATGATTGGATGTCGATCGATGATTTGGCGTCATTGCCCTGCTTTTTCGCAGAGGCATGCTGATACCTATCAGTTTTAAAATGGCGAAAATTCCCAGTCACTGCTGTGAGCTTCTTCTTCCGCCCTTCCAAAGACTTCTTAGCGCCATGGCTCCGAATGACCCGCTGGACTGATTTAAGTTTTACGGTGTTGGGATCTTGGAAAGTGATAAAACGGAATTTGCCTCTGCCCTCTTCCGTATCAGCATTTTCCCCAAGGGGAAAATCCTGTGTGCTCGGTTTAGTGTTGGTCCAGTCTTCATGAACCATCTTCCAGGTCACACCAGCGCCCTGCCAAGCTATATCCGTTGCGTGTTTTCAAATTCCAGGCAATTTTGATAGAAAGTGGGCAGTGGTAGGTTCCTGAGAAGGGAAATACTGGCTGATAGGAAAGAATTTCTGTTATCGGGTTACCTTTAAAGATGCTTTTACAAGAACAAAAGTACGACCAGAACGCAGGCGCGAAAGACACGCCATACTAAGACGATTATAACCAGTACGCACGGGTAAATAATTGGGGAATAAAATAAGAAAAATAAACCAACACCAGCACGGTGCTAAGCCCTAGCGACAGCCGGTCTTTGGTGACTCCGTGGCCACTCCAGCCGTGCTAAACCTCTATAGGCAATTTGACAGCAGCCTCTATTTACGTCTTAAGAGTAGCTTAATTCGCCGACGAGATACAGGCTTGGGCCGGACTTGTACCAGGCTCCATTGAGTTATTTGTCGCTTGCTCGTGATCCTATCGGTTTCCAGGCGTAAAAAGTTGCCCATCAAATCTCCTGGCGCTATTTGCTACGAATAAATGCTCATCAGCTTACGGTGTCGCTTCAGCAAGGGCTCCGGGGGCGGGTGAAACACCAGAAATGGTAATCAAGACTATTTCGCTAACGTTACTTGGATAGATACATAGATTTCTGGACAATACCTGGGATGTGGAATTACTCTCGGATTCGGAATCAGACCGTAGCACTAACGACCAATATGGGGATAAGTGATACACCAGGATGCCTGGTTGGTTTGCAGTCTCTGATACCTCTTACTATAGAAACACTTGCATTTCTTCAATATTTGGTGCATGGATAACTCCCAAGCGTATTTATAGAGACGCGGTCATCAAATGAGAATGAAAATGGGAGAATGATTCCAAAGCCATCACTCCCTCCATCATGGGTCAGTTTCCGCGTTCTGGTCAAGTGAGCAACAAGACATTGCATGCGAGTTTAGAGCTTGATCAACTTGGATCGTATGCAGCATACTTTAGTCGGCGACTTACATGATGTCCCATTGCAGTCCAAAGCTTACCTATGTATAGTATAACATACTAGTAGTAACTTGGCCTGGATTGATTGAGTATACCATCGAAAGTTCAGTGTAAGTCCACATTTGGGCCAGGACTTATATGTGCTATACTGAGAACTTGCCGCATGACTCGTTCTAGTAATGAGTATTTGGTGTAGAGATTGCTAACACATGGTAGTGTCATCAAGCCAACTTGAATTTTTATATGCATAGTAGCTGAGAAGCAATGATGCAGTATCAAGCATAACCTGGGCTTCACCTGAAGAATTTACAATATCGATTGAGCCTCAGTGGTGAAAACCGTCGAGAATTGTAGCCTTTATATAAGCGCATGACGTCTCTTTACGATCTTTAGACAATACCAATCTGGATAATTCGCTTCCCTACATTCCGCATAAACCCCATTGTTTTACATCAAGCCAAGCAATGCGCGTTCTTCGCAGCAAACTGCGCACGAATCCAACCGAAACTCCCATTCAAGCTGAAGTCACATCCTGCAAAACATTGCTTAGAAATCGATTCCAGGTTGGATTACAAACTGTGGAATGACTGATGGCTTGCTGTGCATGAGAACGCAAAATAGTTCTGCGACTGACGTCGAGTCATTTCGAAACCGCTAATAGCACTAAAGCACAAAAAGCAGAAAGTAGAATTATCGGTTTTGAGTGTTCGTAAGCAGTCAGCCTTTTGGCTTTATGCCTTTTTTGATCATGGATTTGTCACCCGGGCGATTTTGGCTAAAGTAATCGTAGCACTATGATGAGTCGAGCGCTATTATCGATATATTGGTTAAAGACGCTTGTGAAGAGAGAACGCCTTATTCACACGATTGTTAATACAAATGATGTAGCTGGCTTTTTGGAGGTAAATCGCCTTGCTGTCGCCAGTGCAGACAAAGATGGAGGGAGAGGGGGCAATAGATTGCAAGTGCCCCATAAGATAGACACGAAAGGTACCAGAGTATGAGACAAGATCAGAGCAGAACCACATCAAAGAAAAAAATGAGAATAAAAGTCTTTTTGCTAAATTGAGCTTATATAATGCGGCTTACAAGCAAAGTACTTATTACTCTCAATCCGAGGCCTTACTTACCCGGCTGCAAACTACATGTAGATTACTGGGCGGGAATTAGGTAGCCTGATGCTTTTTAGCCGTCTAGTATTACCGTAGCATGCCTAAGGCTAACGAAAGATGTGCACTGCATAGAGTATACAGAATATAGAGAGCCAAGCTAGTATATACGGAATGTATAAAATTGCAAAGATAAGATTGGCTTGCTATTACGCCCCTGATCAGGTGCCAGGATCCACGTCGATAATGGTAGTGGTAGTCATATCAAATGCAGTAGTTCGGATGCAGACTCTGCAAGTGTTAGCTTGCGGTGTCAATATAAGCAATACTTTGATTCATACTCGTAACGTAACATAGGCAGCCTGTTGAAGAATACAGCATGATACCCGAGAGAATTATCAGAAGTACACACGAGCAGCATAGGGGTGAAGCGGCTGGGATGTGAAACCATGGTACATGTAGTCAAAAGAACCCTCGCTCCGGGCTTACTACCATCCCCTTTTGCCTGTTTTCCATGTCTTCTTTCCGGAGCCGACATATAGAGCAGTAAGTGGAATATTACCTAGTTCAAAGTGGCTTCCCAATTTAATGATCGCCGTTACAGTAGATCTTACAACATAGTCAATGCCATGGACTAGGCATTCACTAGTAGCCGGGCGTTGGCGGGGCGCAACCGAAAATCCGCTGTTGAGATTCCGGAATCGTCCTCTATACCATGTATGTACTAGCATTTGGAATATCGATAAACCAGGCTGTCGGGAAGTGATGTGCATTAGCTGTGGATGAATCTTACCGCGCGCTTAAGTTTCTAACCTTGAAAGGCATTTTCCGATCTGGAGAGTTGTCCAAAGTTAAGGAATCTCCGCACAATCATAGTCCATGGAGCTACTGGACTTCTCGTAGGAAGATATGACAGAGACGAAAAATATAATGAAGCGGCTGACCATCTTATTAATTTGTAGAAATTGTAAACTCTTTGAAAATCTACAATCTTTATATACACTTCCTGTTAAGATCATACTCAAATTTCAGATTTCAGGGACCCTCTGGATATAAACTCAGTCCAAAAATTGTCAATCATGCGCTTTAGAACTACTGCCACTTCTCTAACGGCCACATTATGGGATAGTGTCGTATCGGATGCTTCAGCCCGCATGAAAGGGCTGGGCACATGGTTGAGTTCAACTCAACAACGTCAGCATCTGTTTCCGATATGCAGGCGATAGGCACGATGCTTCTCGTACAGAGCCATCCGCGGCACAGTGTGATATTCGGCATAACTACTGGCTCTTGTTCTTAAGTGCTGACAGCCCTCGCCAAAAATACATGGCGCCTTCTCGGCCCCGCTACAGCGGAGATTTATACCATTATTGAACCCCTACTAACACCGACTATGTTTCCGTGGCTATGGCTACGGATCTGCTCCTTCCTCATAATTAGCCCAAATTTCAAGTTCCCAGAAGAGTACATGAGCTGGTTGGCCCTGGTAAACAGAATCCTTTCATTGGTACAAGCCTCAAGTAACTGAGTGTATACTCCGAAAATGTCGGACCATTTAGTAGGCCTGTGATTGGGACGCTTACGGTAATTGGGAATTAGGGAGGGGGTAATTCCTGAAACAGTTGAGCGATTCAATCAAGAATGTGTTGGGTAAAAAGTAAGATGGTTCTTCTGTTAATTTCTTAGTCATGAGCATGGTGGATTTCCCTGTGGGCTATCGATCACGTTGTTGATGGTACCAACATGGGAGAGTTTTCTGAAGTGTGAAGGACCCTTTCGTTGCATCCATAGTGGGAGGTGATAGAGCTATCTTCGACTCAACTTTGTGAGCCTATCCACTGCTAATGTAGTTCTTATTGTTGGGCGACGAGGCCCATAACGGACAATCCATGCAGTATCTCAAGAAGCTTAGTAAAAGTCATAATAGATAAGCTTCGTAGTATCAACTTGTAGTGATCAGATTCTACGGTACCTTTTGACAATTCGTGCAATACTTGTTATTACTCCAATAAAGAATCGTCTTATTATTTACAATATACCAACTCATTTAGAACCACCCGTCCGATGGCACTGCGTCCATGTTATCTTATCGTTTTATCGTTCCCCAGTTCTTTCGCAGTTTTCCAAACGCTGCCTTTCCAGAGACACCGTTCATCTCCCTTTTTTATACTATTCATCGTTTTGTTTCAATGTCTCCCATTTACGTATCGTTCGTAGGAAAACCTCAACTCAACCTTGTACCGCGAATTTCGATCGGGCACGCAACTTGCCTCCATATTTGTACAAAACGAATGTCCCCGGAATCCCCCCAACACTCAGACCAGCTAGCACGCTAACGCCTTTATGAACATCCAAGTTGATGAATAGAGGCCTCGCATACATGATAGCGCCGGCAGCCATAGCAGCTCTGCTTATATCATTCCCTGCAAAGAGAGAATTTGCATATGTGGGGTAGGAGAATGGGATGTATACAAAAAGCGCTTGGAGAATCCAGAACATCCCGATGACAAAGATGACAACGCCTATGAGTGGTACAATCCAATGTATTTTCGCATTAGCGGTCCATGCGAACATGAATAAGCCGATCGGAAGGAGGACTGAGCCGAAAAGAGCTGGAACAAGACGATGCTCTTGCTCTCGAAGACCGTTTTTTATGTTGTCAGGGACCATATACCAGTATAGATAACAGATATATGTAATAAGGCCAATCGTAGCTCCAACTTCGCAGGATAGAAATGCCAGACCATTTTGTCCCAGATTGAAGCCATAAAAGGGGGGGAACACTAGGGGGAAAACTTCGAAGAAAGTGTAGTAAACTCCATAAAAGAAAGCCGTATAGACGTTAACGAATAGTATCGCAGGATCTTTAATCATAATCTCAATCGGCCTGATGAGTGCGCTAACTAGAATCTCAGAGGCAGTTAGATGGCGCTGATCAATCTCGCTCTGAGATTGAAGCCTGGGATCACCAACTAGCTTTCGCAGGCGTTTCGCTCGTCTCATCAATAGGTTCGCGGCCGACGTTTCCGGCAAAAAGCATAGCATCACCACAAGCATGAATGAATTCATCCATACAATTTCCCAGAGGGGCCACCGCCAGCCCTTGAACATTGCAGCAAAGCCGCCAATCAACGGCCCAATCGCTGGACCACCCCACGCGCAATAGACCCAAAACGAGAGCTGATAAGGCACATAAATCAGATCGTACATGTCGGCAAATGTTCCCCCTCCGTTGGTTAAGGCAGGACTACCAAAAAATCCCTGGAGAGATCGTAACACTAGCAGGCCGCCAAAGTTACTCACAACTGCTGTCGGAAAACTGATGCCGAAGTAGATGATGAATGTCACGTAGTAGACCGGATTTCTTCCAACTATGGGAATCTCGCTGAGCGGCCCAAATACAACCCCTCCCACTCCATACCAAAGAACAAAGAGCGCGAGTCCAAGTTCTGCTGCGATGATGCTAACGCCAAAATGTTCTGATACTCCTTCGACTGAGGGAGCATATATAGATGAGGCAGAGTACACAATAAGTGTGTATACGCAAATGATTGCAGTAATCAAGATTTTCTTAAACGAGGACCAATTATGTGGATTTTCTGGATCATCGGTAGTATACCAGTCCACAAGAACGACACCGTCCGTTGTCTTCTGAGGGGCGATAGGGAGGGATTTAGTGCGCTCAATTTCGAGCTCTTTCTCTGCCCTCACGCGTTCAGTACTATATGGTATAGTGTGAACGCTTCGAGCTGTTGTTACGGTTCTCAGGCTCTCAAAATTGGTCGCATAGCGCTGAAGAGACTCAGATTGAGACTCAGATTGCGATTCGGACTGAGACTCAGATCGAACTCGAGAGACGCTGGTGTTTCTTGCCACGCTAGACTCTCCTGGAGCAGAGGAAAAAGATGCATGGCCATCGTTGCTTTGTTTCTCATGGATCTCAAGCTGCGCAGCATATAGATCGGGCAGCTTGAAATTAGGCTTCTCTTCGGGATATTGAAGAAGCCTGTTGCGAGTGAGGAATCGAATCGCCTGGCCGAGAGGCGCCTCTCGAATAATGTCAAGCATGTTTCAGAGCGATTTCATTAACATTGAAAGCTGAAGTCGCTAGCAATTAGAAGATACAATAAGATTTACGTTTTATTTATCATTGGGCATAATTGAGAAGTCATTTGTGAAAAGTACAGCTCTTCGCCGACCTCAACAAGTCCGCGAAATCAGCATCTGATGTAGACGAAGAGGCGTTTTAAAATTTACCCAAATAGGAAAATTTACAAGAAACACAATATCCTAAAATGAATTGGCAACAACGTTATTTCTTCGGCTTATAGCTAACCTCATAGAAAGCTCCCGAAAAAGCCGATCTAATAATCTTATTCGACATCTTTTTTTAAACTTTCGAGCTGCTGAGCTTCTCTACTCATTGACACATAAGATCACCCACTAAAATATTGAGACAAATTCATGGTCTAGGACGATAGTAGAAACTCTATCTGCGATAGATGAAATATCATTGGAGGAGAAAGGCCATCGGCAATTGAGTTCATAAGCATGGCATTCTTTGTGTCTTCAATTGTTGGTTGGTTTAGCGTCCTGGCCCACCGCGAGGACCCCGAATAATATGGGCCATGGTGTCGGGAGCTCTCAATTACGCGCATAACGTTGCACAAAACTAGACCTATATGTAACTGGCCTTCTACTTGACACACGTACAGTATATCTTGAGGAGAAGGGAGCGCTGCAATGTCATGCGTCGTCATCAAGGTTGAACAGCATGGCACAGACAAAAGAGAAAGGTATCGAATTGCTTACACTCCATCCGGGCGTTTGTTAGGTGGGGTTAGTGATAGCGATTCTATTCTACCCATTGACCGCTACGTCACTCGCGCAGGGGCTAGCCAACGCTGGCAAATGAAACAATCACAATGCCAGGAGATAGAGTTGATTTGTAGGATACACAGAGCTGGGCGTAACTGAATAGTAGTACGTACGGGCTCTACTTGGTAAGCGCTCTTTGGAATACTCTACAATAGGAATATTCCTATTTGGGATTCGCTGAGAGGGTAGCGATATCATATCGTTGAATCTCAAGTATATAACCATACTGTTGCGGCAGGATTTATTTTATTGTACGAGCAAGAAACAAAAAAAAAGGCTCGAATCGACTAAAAGATAAACTGGATTGATACTCGCATCAAAATTTTTATCATGTATAGATAGCCTCCTATACACATCGCACCAGCTTACACACAATCATGCCTTCGTTCAAAGTCTACAAGGGCTCTGCCGAAGGTATCCAGGAGGGGCAGACCACAAAGCCAAACCTAACAGGCGACCAAGTTTTTGTAAAAGTCTCGGCATCTGGCCTCTGTGGCACAGATCTGCATTACAGAGCGGCCGGGATAGCGCTTGGCCACGAAGGAGCAGGAGTCGTCCAAGAGGTTGGACCAGATGTCAAACACTTGAAAGCCGGTGATCGCGTTGGATGGGGGTACCAGGCCAATTCTTGCGGTCTATGCGAACAATGCTTAAGTGGAAACGATGAATACTGCCCTGAACGAGAAATTTATGGCGAGGCAAACCAGGATCAGGGCAGTTTTGGAGAAGCAGTTGTCTGGAGAGAGGCGTTCTTATTCAGAATCCCAGACACTATTTCAGATGTCGATGCAGCGCCGCTGATGTGTGGTGGTGCAACTGTTTGGAGCGCTCTACACAAATATGGCCTGTCATCTACATCCACCATCGGCATTATTGGAGTCGGCGGTTTGGGCCATCTGGCTATTCAATTTGCCTCTAAGCTGGGCATGAACGTGGTAGTCTTGTCTACCAATGAGTCTAAGAAGGACGAGGCCCTCAAGCTGGGCGCCAACCACTTCGTCAACACGAGCAACACAGAGGCCATTGACATTGGCCCCTCGAAGCTGGACGCACTTATGGTCACAGCGTCTGTTGAAATCAAGTGGGAGACCTACATGCCTCTCCTCAGACCACAGGCGATGATACTTCCTCTGACCGTTCATTTTGGCAACTTTACTATGCCCCATTTCCCCATGATTGGAAACGGACTGCGGATTCAGGGCACAGTAATTGCGTCAAGGTTGGAGCTGAAGAGGATGCTGGACTTTGCTTCCAGGCACAACATCCGACCAGTCACTATGCTCTACCCATTAAACAAGGTGGGCATTGAAGACTCTATGAAAACTCTGAGCGAAGGAAAAATGCGATATCGAGGCGTTCTGGTTGTTCAATAGTTAGTTTCAGATGATAAACCTTCAATAGAGTATATAGATCAATGAACAAAATGACATTTTCCTATTAAATACGGCACCATAGTTCGCCAGCTGAAGCTACCGTCTATTTATCCAGAAACCAATAACTTCATTATTAACATATTAAGCTAATATGCTAGCTATAATGAACAAGTCCTATCAAATGTCATACTTGATTTGATGAGAGGTTTAGAATAGCGAGACCAAATAGGTGCAGTAATCCCTTGTGGTGTTCTATCGCATGTAAACGGTACCCAAGGTGCCCCTTGGGCAAGCTTCAACTAACGCGACTAAAAGATACGATATCTTGTTACGTATTCAAGATATGTAGCACTAAATGCCGCACACGCTTCTGTTCTTTCGTCTTCGTCTTCCGAACGCACAGTCTATTAATCTTAGTAAAATGCAAGTATGTTTGAGGCGCCTTACTTCTAATTGCTACTACTGAGAGTTCAATTCAGCTAATTCTTCGGCAGAGCAGGATGCAGCTCCGACAAAGCGGGCAGCTTAGCCCGAAAGAGCGTCGCATGGCGCTTGTGCTAGAGAATATTAGGCAAACAGTGTCGCTATCCATTCTACTCTTTTGGGCTAGACGGCTGATTCAGGGCAGAGCGCTGAAAAGTATCGCGAGATACTTCGGCATTTTACAAATGGGATGCTTACAAAGCTGGCACTGATCTAGACATTACGCACATATTAACATATTAGGAACATAGCTGCGAGACATTGATTGTTACCCAGTTGTTGCTCGTGTACGCATATGGACAGAATATTAGTATATATAGGCATATGTGAATGGATCAGATATCACGAGTGGTTATAGCACGACTTCAAGTATATACGAGTCAATCAATATCATCAACACCTTCAAGCTTGTCAGGCCATTACCGCCACATTTTTTCAATCCAACCATGGCTAGCGCTACTCGAAATGCTCTCGCTAAAAGCTTCAAAGCTTTGCACACTCCTCATCATCCCCTAGTATTTGCCAACGTGTGGGATGCAGTTTCTGCGCGCGCTGTAGCATCCCTACCCAACGCAAAGGCCCTTGCCACAGCTAGCTACGCGGTTGCAGAAGCAGCAGGCCTCAAAGATGACACTTTAACACTGGATGTTAATGTAAACTCTGCTAAAATTATCGCTACGGCTATTAAAGAATTCGGAAAGCCACTATCGGTTGACTACCAGGACGGATATGGAGATGGGCTAGAAAGCGGCCTGACAGAGCTTATTCAAGCTGGTGTTGTCGGCATTAACCTGGAGGACTACAATGGAGTCACAAAGAAGCTGTACAGCGTCTCTGAGGCAGCGGATCGGATCAAGAGAGCTATGGCCACGGCTACTTCACTGGGAGTGCCTGATTTCGTCGTCAACGCCCGGTGTGACACCCTCGTTCAAGGAGGTCCTCTCGAGGAAGTAATTGAGCGAGGTCGTGCATACCTTGCCGCTGGCGCCACTACAGTTTTTGTATGGGGTGCCGGCCGAGGTGTCTCACGCAACGAAGTCGTTGAATTGGTCAAGGCCTTTGATGGACGACTGAATGTTTTGCTGAATCTATCCGGCGGTCTGACGGTGAAGGAGCTGGCGGACATTGGAGTTGCGCGAATCAGTATTGGGCCTACTCTGCAGATTGGAGCTATGGCGAAGCTACAGAAGGACGCTGAAGCCATTCTGGCAATGTAATTTACTCGTACAAAATATTAACGAATATGGTAGTGGCAGAGTCCCTACATGATTTAGTGTTTAACTTAGGCGGTATGAACTCATGTCATAGGTCCTGTTAGAAAAAGTTGAAATTTATTTTTTGTTATGCTGTATGTAGTGAAGAAGTGTCGTGCGAATCTCTAAGACCGCGGCTGGAACCCTTATTTCCTCTTCTTGCAGTTCTCTTCCCATATCATACTTATAAATAGGATTTCTACTCTGATTATACTCATTAATCAGTATAGTTACATCTTATCTAAGTACTTGAAGTATTACGCAAAGCCGTATAATAGAAGTAAGAGTTTGTATTTTATCATCTATATCATGATGAGGAAGGGTGCGTAATCACATCATTCATTGCGTTGCATATGGTCGTATTAGTATAGATTGATCTAGGTAACCATTATTAGTACGGAAATACCCACCATCGAGCTTTACGAAGGAACATGATTTGTTTGCCGCTAAAGATATGGACGCTGTAAGTCGTCTATGACCTCACACATTGCCAATGGCATTGTATTGGAGCTCAGATTCTGAATACTATTTCGCCTTTACTGGAAGTAGGGTTTGGAACATTCGAATTGGAATTTTCGCTAGCTAAAATATGCAGATACACTAAACAATCTCCAGATATTTGAGCGACTCGTCCATTGAGACGAAGTCGCCAACGGGAATGCCTAGGTCTTTGTAGGACAGGAATTCACCCTCTTTGTAAGACCAGTAGGTGTCTTTATAATCGGCCATCCAACGTGTCATGTCGGCGAGTTTTGTCCATTCAGGGTACAATACGCCCATGACTTCGTAGCTCGTACTCACATAAGCCGCCTCCTTGCCATGCGCCCTGGCCCAACGCTTCAACAGCTCTTCGAATCCAATTTTGTCGGTATAGGCAAAAACAATGGCGCCATTCTTGGTCTTCTCTGGCTGTTCCGCTATGGCCTTGACAAACGGTCCAAGATTCTTCTCGACGTCGCCAATATAGACCAAGGCAGCGTCTGGCTCATAGTCTCCGATGACGACATATCGATTGGCTTCCTCCACCCAGACAGGCTTATAGCAGGGATAGTTAAAATTCAAGTCATACCAGCCAACCAATACGAAGGTTGTCTTGGCAAGAAGATCAGGCAGGGTGCGGATGAAATCATTGGCCGCCTCTTTCCCCTCAAAGTTGGGACACGCGTATTTGCCATTGCTAATCTTAGAAGTCGAGGGCAGAGTGCTCCAGATGAAATGCTCAAGCGTAGGCGTGGCTTGCGCGGCACGCGCGACGTTGCGACCTTGCTCGGCCTCGATATCCCTTCCTCTCTCGCTGCCATACTGGAGAAAGCCGGGAACAAAGTCCGTGGTGCCAAAGATGACATGAGAGCCCTCAAATGCCACCCCCAATGTAGCTTCATCGTTGAGATCGGCCTGCACAACCTCGACTCCTCTGGCCTTGAGAGCCCTAGCGGCACTGCTGTCTGTATTGCGTGTTATGCCGCGAACACGGTACTCGGGCTTTTGAAGGAATACATCGACAGCAGCTCCGCCTTGCTTGCCTGTGGCTCCAATGATGGTTGCAATCTTCTTCGACATTGTAAAGTGGGCAAGGAGATGTAGAATTAGAAATCAAGGCTGGAGTGGTTGTTAGGTGTTGATGGGCTGAAATGTTGCTGCTGTGACTGCTGTGACTGCACTGATATGTTCTCGTAGGATTGGGTGCCAGTCAATCTCTTTTTAACTTACTCAAAGACTCATTCCATGGACATTGAATTCCTGGATTTGTAAGTTCTTCTGAAATATATTGGGGTTACTACCACGCATTGTTTTGTAAGACTATTCTAGCAGTGTCTGTAATAAGTAATATCAGGGCGTAGAAAAAGGGTCTGAACGCATTGGCAGATCATTGCTTCCGACAGGACAGGGAATATCGTGAGTACAGTATTTACCCAAAACAGACAGCTGGGAGGACAGATGCGACTCTGGCCTAAATGCGGGCCGTAGCTTGGTGGCTTTCCGAGGTCATCTGGCAGTGATTGCCGAGTGGCTTGAAACATAGACCAAGCCCAAAGACAGTCTAGGGCTCCCACTGATTGCCGGCAAATAGCTCAAGGCTACATACAGCTAGACGTGTGTACTTGATGCAGCAACATCGAAACGTATACCTATAGGGATTCTAGTAAGTTAATACTCCGAGTTTCTGCAGTTCGTTGTTCTATGAAATCTGATGCTGTTCTCGCAAGAATCACCCCAAAAAGAAACAGCTTTCCATCAAGGATTTGTGAGCTCCAGCTCCACGTTAGCGCCTGGCGGAAATTTTCTTTGCGCTTATGGAAGCTGCCCCATTACCCCTTTCTACTAGTTCTAGGCTCTGGAAGCTATGCTAGGGAGATTTTTAGAACATACCTCTTCTTCTAGCGCTGTCGATCTTCTTAGCCTAGGTCGCCATGTTGCGACACCTATGTACACATGCATTGAAGCTCTGTAGTTGATTAGACTACATCGAGGCATCAGTAATATTGTCTGACATGATGAAAAGAGCCATGGCAGCAATACGAGTTCATTAATAATGGACACTAAGGGTATCTCAAAAGCTATTCACCTTGGATCTAGGCCCATACATCTAACCTAGTAGTACACGCAAATTGTCTCAACTAAGCTCCAACGGCCACAATTTCCCCAAAAAGCTTCTCTCGTTTCATGAATAGCGCCGCCATGAGGAGAACACCGCCCCCAATTGGCAATAGATAGAGCGCTTTTTGTATGGCCTGTGTGATTGCGTTCACCGCTTGATCGCGCAGCTCGCCGCTGATTTGCTGAAAAAGTATACTCTGTGCGCCGGATACTGCGTCCACTATGTCTTGGTGTGAATAGTTGGTCCCGACGAGCACTCTCTCCAGGTTGCTGACTGCTTCTGCTTGGAAAATCTGGCCAGCAATAACAAGGGAAATGAGGTTGGCACTCAGCTGCGCTAGATTCTGTAGGCTTATAGCATATCTAACTTCTTGGGGCTCCACAACAAACGACGCCACAGCATAGCCGAGCTGCGTAGTGAGACCTGTACTAACTGCATTAATAATTGACAGCCCATTAAAATACTATATATAAACTTTTTCTTTTATATATACTATAATTATATTTTACTTTATACCTTAGGGCTAGGTAAGTACTTATATAAAATATTTTTAAAATATTATAATTAAAAATATAAAATAAATTATTTTAAAAATAATTATTTATAATTTTTTTTTTAATATTTTTTTCTTAGAATTAATTATTTAATATTTTATTTATTTTATATTAAATTTAAAATAGCAGGCGTATGGGTGACCTTTGCATTAGCGTTCACAATGGCAGGCGGGCAATGGGCGTGGAACGATGGAAGAACCATTTCTATGTTTGTTGTATTCGGCATTGTATTGATTGCGTATGCTTTACAACAGGGTTTGTGCCTGTGTACAAGTCGAGAGACGCGATCTTTTCCCGTGAACTTGCTGTTCACTCGGACACACTTTCTGCTCTACATCGCCATGGCTGCTAACGACGCTACCCTCTTTGTCTTCCTCTATTTTTTCCCCATCTACTTTCAATTTGTACACAATGATTCGGCACTGGAAGCTGCTGTTCGACTATTGCCATACGTCATTGTAATGGTCACGTTCAATCTGGGAGCTGGCCATCTCTTGTCCAGGGTGAAGCGATACATGCCGATATACATCTTTTCTGGCCTTCTTTTGACAGTTGGAGGCTCTGAGGACCGGTTTGAAGGGAAGCCGCTCGCGAAGAACTGCACTCAATCTACGCTGGAGCCCTTTTTGCCAGTCACGTCATACCAAAAACACCACCCAGTCATTTACCCAGTGGGCAAGCAACCCAGCCTATTTCTACTCGCTTCCCGCATATTGCACGTTTACTGTACAGTATATTAGAGACTACAGGCTTGCCAAACACCCAAATACATCTACTTTAAACAAGCTTGAGGCATTGTGTTGCGGAGGACTTGGACTATAATCGTTAAGCTATCTGTTTAACCAGAATTAAGTATGTTTATACATGATTCAAAATGCCCATTCACAAAACACCGTAAAGTCGTCGATCTCTTGGGTTGATTCCCAAGTTACCGCACCTGGCTAACCTTAATGAGACAAGTACCCTCCATCAATAGTCAGACAGGTCCCATGCACAAAGTTGCTCCTGCTCCCTAGTAGCCAGACAATGCCCTCAGCTACCTCCTCAGGCAGACCGAAGCGCTTCATAGGCGTCCAGTTGTTGACCTTCTCCAGCGCGTTGCGCTGCATTTCTCCAGGCACCGATGTCAAGGGTGTCTTGATGTAGCCCGGTACCACCGCATTCGACTTCACCTCGGGATAGTCAAGGGCGGCCGTTTGTGTAATACCCACCACTCCGTGTTTTGCTGCTGTGTAGGCGCCGGAATGACGCAGGCCAACGAGGCCGGAGAGAGATGCGATGTTGACGATGGCCCCACGTTGGAGCGGAGCGTAGGTGCTGATAAGGCCGTGATTAGTTGCACATTTCCTGTTTCATACAAACTTCTCGAAGGGTCGGGCACATGAGTTGATAGGAATGATAAGGATATACCTAGTCTGGAACGGCTCCTGCTTCATCATCTGCTGAATCTCTTCCTTGACGCACGCAAAGACACCGGTAAGGTTGACTGCGATCATACGGTCCCACTCATCCTGTTCCGTCTCGGCCAATCCATGCTTGATGGCGCCAATTCCGGCGCAGTTCACAGCGTAGTCAACTCGTCCAAACTCCTCTACCACCTTCGTTATCATCATTTGCACAGACTTGGCATCCACAACATCCAGAGCATATTGTGTAGCCTTAAAGGACGGGTTGCTTGCGACCTGCTGCAGCTCGGCGACCACAGTGGATGCAGCCTTGGACGATATATCAGCGACGCAGATACCCGCGCATCCTTCCCTCGCTAATAATAAGCAGGTGGCCCGTCCGATACCTGAGCCACCGCCTGTTACCAAGGCGAAGCCTGTGATTCCAAGGGGGTGCGTGTTGGCAGTGGTGGCCATATCGATTGTTCCTCCTAATCTGGATTGGTGATGTTGGTATGACTTCTGCTCTCGCTGACTCGTGTTTGGCAACCTAGGCTATGATCTGTGCAGAAAATCATAATCTCGCAATTTCTATGTATTTAATTTGCCATAATCTTGTGCTTGTTTATTTGATCGGTGCATCTGGTGGGATTTGGACGGAGCGAGGGCGGAAATCGGTCCACCTTCCGAGGCGGAACCATAATCCCGTCCATTCGCAAATATGCCTATTTCGGTGTAGTCTTCTTTTTCGTGCTGTCGGAAAACTGCAGAGTAGACTTGACACCAACCACGAACCGATCTCGCATTACCCATCGAAATTCGATCTGTTCCGAGTCATGCTTGGTTGTGAAATTAGCTATGGTCACGTATTTCTTCAACCTGTCATAAATGGAGAGGAGAGAATGTTGTGTGAGCAGGGTGCCATCTTGGAGATGACCTCGGGCTGCTGACTTGATTAGCGTATTGCATCGAGAATTGGCAGTCAAAATGCTTCCGGTTGATCGCATTTGCAACGTAATAGTACTTAGTGGACAGCATTTCAATCCCTGTGCCACATTATGTTCTAATAAGCGAGATGCGGAATCTGTGGAAGCAACAGCCACTATCCTGGTTCACCAACCCCGCTCTAGACACCATTTGAGTCGGAGAGCACACTTTCTAGTCAATCTGAAACCCAGTGCCAAGGCTTAGACCACTCTATTCAACCTACTCCATCTGTACTATCGGGCGTACTATAATACAACTTCCAAACTTCTTAGGTATATTGACTCGCTTGGTTCATCTAGACTATTTTCAGTCTCACCAGTCTCTACCTGGGTCCGGTAGATGGCCTCAACATTGGCAAGCTTCAAATTTGGGCTTGTTTTAACCTTCCCGCGTTTCCTAGCCTTCCCAGCCTCAGTCTCAGCCTCCAGACACCTGATCTGTTGCTGGGAAGAAGCCAATTGGACGTCCTTTGCGTTACAAACTTTCTAGACGTCTAGAATAAGTGACGTTACGTAGTGGTGTTACGGACCAGGTCATGATGCAGGCTACCCTGCCAATGCATAAGGATGTTCAGCACGGACCTATCAGCCTGCAGGAGGAGAAACAGGGCCACGTGTCTGATAGTCTTGTTCATCTTCAGTGATAAATCTAAGTATCAATCTCACACATTGATAATACTCTATTGCCTTGACGAAAGTTTGTGAAATTCTTTAGCTACTTGACAAGGCCTAGCTTACTTACCCTAAGCAACTGAAAATCTTACGTTCCCTTACATATTAGACTACCAATTATTCCGGAAGTTCTTGGCTCGACGGGTAGAATAACAGGATTATTAGAGTTCTCAAGCCAAAGAGAGTTAAGTATTAGCTTAGCTAGTCCAAGACCCGTTGCTTTCTATTGAATAAGCTAGACGCGTTCTCCTATAGCAGTCAAAGAAGCCGCACTTCCTGACTACTGCAGAATCTGTCAAGTTGACTAAGTTACTTAACTCTTTGTGAAAAGCTACCTCAAGTGATAAGAATACGCTGGATCCAAGAGCTATAAAACATGATAGGTATAAGGTGGTAGGAAAAGTAGGGGCATATTGTGCTAGAAACAGAGCTATCGAAACTCGGTAAAAATGTAGCTTCCGTAGCCGTCGACTACAAAGAGCCGCACTTCAGAGGCACAGGACCTCGGGATAAAGAATTTTTCTACCACTCTACAACGGTAGAAGCGTGTACAGATTACGCAGCGGAATTATATGTTCATTAGCCGAGATCATGATAGCTTGGTTAGTAAGCATAGAATTGAAAGCTTAATAACAGATGACTTATGGCAGAAAGACGGCTAGCTTGATATGAATCGCGACGAAGCCCCAGAGGCGCGAGTGATTAGCCCGTTTGTATTGAGAAATGACTTTTGATCTATCTTAGAATGGCGGCGCTGCTTAACGCTAAACTAATTGATGGTATTCCAAAACACGTCACGCACGATCCTTAGCCAGCAGTGGATGTGGTGACCACCATTAATAGCCTTTTCTTTCGTTAGACGTATGGCCTCCTCTTTGTGTATTTCATCTGTTTCCGCTGGGTATATGTGAACGCTTTGAAAATTCTCCCTTTATGATCTCGCCTATGCGTGTGCCTTAGCGTGTCAACTTGATGGCGTCGAGCACAGCATTTGTCTGTATCGTTGGACTCGCGGGATTCTCGCGCCGTTGACGCCAATTGAGCCATACCGCAATGTAACAGATGTCAGCCTCTATAGAATAACTAATTTCAATACTATTACTTGCAATAAGATGGTCATTGGGGTTGTTGGCGCTGACATATTAAACCCACACTAAAGAGTGTTCAGCATTCTTGCCAGAGCTATAAGCTATCGAGCACGTCATTGGCTTGGGTGCGCAGGTGGAAATCTCTTGGTGATTGCTAATTATTACTATAACATGCTGTGGCTTACCTTAGTTCGGCGATGCTGGACAATATCAAAGCAAGGTCCATCTTCTGGGCTTCTTCGCCGATTTGAGCGCATCTATATGTGCTTGGACTTTCCTGACGATGCTCTGGTTGTCAATGCCAAATCTCTTGAAATTATCAAGACCGGCACCGGAATATCCAAAAGAGTCCAGCGCAATGGACCCGGTACAGTACCGCGCCCAGATGGTAGAAACATATGCCTCGACGGAAATAATGTGGAGCGAACCTGAAAGGACTTCATCCTGGTAATCGCTGGCCTGCTGCTCAAACAGCCTAATGCAAGGCATGCTGACAACTCTTGTTGGGATACCTAACCCATCGAGCTCGTCGGCTGCTGCTGTCGCAAACTGAAGCTCCGAGCCGCACGAAACCAGGGTCACCAAGGCGTCTTCTTTCTCCTTGATGACATATCCGCCCTTGGACACCTTCGCCCGGTTGGTGTTAGGAATCTTGAACAAAGCCGGGTCACGAGCAAGCGAGATGATGCTCTGCATCTTGATCGCTTCCAACGCCACCATCCACGCGCCGACCACTTCCTCGGCATCTGAAGGGCGCATGTATAGTAGGTTAGGCATAGCGCGATAGAGCGAGTCAAGCTCGACAGGCTGATGTGTGGGGCCGTTTTGACCTTCTCCGATTGAGTCGTGGGTTGCCACATGGATGACTTGCAGGTCGCTCAGTGCTCCCATCCTCACCCCCGGTGCGGCATATAGGTAGAACATGAAGAATGTTGCTGTGACGGGGATAATGCCCTGTGGAGAATACGCAGCAAGACCATTCGATATCGATGCCATGGCGTGCTCTCTGATGCCATAACGGATGACTCGCCCTTCTGGGTGAGCGCTATCAAAGATCCGAGGAGACTGATCCCCCATTTGATTGGAGTTCCAGAGATCTGCTCCGCCGGCCATCATGCTAGGAATTTGGGCCATGAGTTTGTTGAAAACAGTGCCGTTGACTTCTCGAGTAGACTTGATCGTGTTTGGAACTTCCATACTAGTGAGAAGGTCTCCGACATCTACCTTTCCGGTCATTCGGTCTTGGAGACTCTTGTACGCCTCGGGAAAGGCAGCTTCGTATCTCTTCAAGTTGTCATTCCATTTCCCTTCAAGAGCTTGGCCGACGGCTGCACACTCAGAAAAGTAGGCTTTTGTCCTGGCCGATAAGGTGTGTGTTGTATCGGTGCCAGAGGCGTAGAGAGAGGCGTCGTCATTAGTGTAAGTGCCGTGGTGGGACTTGAAGGTACCGGCAGTAGAGGTGCCATAACCAATCGTCGTGCGGATGTTGATCATTGTGGGTTGACCCTTCACCGACTTTGCAAGAGTCAGGGCAGCCAATATGTCCTGCACAGAAGTGTCACCGGTGAATACATCAATCACATGCCAACCAAGTGCTCGCAGCTTGGCATTGGTGTCCTCGGTGACGATCCAGTGTAGCGGCCCATCGCAGGTGACTTGATTGTTATCGTAGCAGAGAACCAGGTTGTCAAGACCCAGGCGGCCTGCGATAGCCATGGCTTCTTGGGCAACACCTTCTTGGAGACATCCATCCCCAGTGATGCAGTATATCCTCGAGCTGATGTTATTGTGGCCGTCATGGTTGAAAGTGGCGGCATAGTGCTTGGAGGCAATGGCCAGCCCAACGGCGTTGGCTATTCCTTGACCGAGAGGCCCTGTCGTCACTTCAACTCCAGGGACTTGAATCTCGGGATGGCCGTGGCAGATCGTTGATTTCCATGTCCCGGTTTTCACATCTACCGCCTTGGGACTTGCGTACAGCTTCACTTCGTCTAATGTCATGCCGGGATAGCCTGTGACGTGCATCATGGTGTAGATGAACATGGCGGCGTGGCCATTTGATAGCACCAGACGGTCGCGGTCGAACCAATCTGCATTGAGCGGATTGTATCTCATTGTATGCCTCCAAAGCGCAACCCCGAGAGGTGCCATACCGATGGCGGACCCTCCATGTCCACCGCCATTTTGACGGACGATATCAATGAGGAATTTCCTGATTTCTCTCACTGCATTCTCATCATCGGACAGTGCGTTTGCGAGAGACGATGTCTTGTTGACGCCATTTGCAAGAATCCGACTCATTGTGCAGGATCGTGGTCGTTTGACGAGCTCCGTAGCGGATGGTGTGGACTGTGGAGTCTGAAAGAATAACTAACACCGATCGTTACTCCGACACTGACAGCATAGCATGCAAAATATGTATTACGCTGTAGCAACCATTGGGGTTTTGGGTATGACATTTCCTGGTCATGGAGCGATTACCGCAAATTGACGGCCGTTCGCTCAGGTTGTACTGGGATAGGGGCGCCGGAATCTAAATTCCGCTCCGCATGCGCAACGAGTGCGACGACGGGCATCTCACCGCCACACTGCTGGCCGAGAATGAAGGTCCATTCTCGGGAATTTGAAATGCCTTGTATGTCAAGTGTCAGGAAATGGATCGTAGAGACAAAGAACCCGAAATCTTGTTTCCGTAGAGGATTAGGTGACGGCGTGGCTTAATGTGCCGTTCTGCCAGCTGCACCATGCCTCTCACAATATGACGGTTCATTATCCGATACAATGCTGACAGTTAGCCAGACTGGGCACTCGCTATCCATTTGGCTCAATTGTAATTACTTATTGAACAACTACGTGACTTGATGATGGATGACATCGAACGGTTCTAGAATATGGCAATGGCCCCAGGAGGGCTTCCCACACCACCTCGGACATTCAACGGTGCGCTGGTGAGAAAGAAGCTCCATCGCGAATGCTGCTCGCACTGCCTGCTCAACTCCTCCAGATTCCATAGTTCACCCAGCGGTGTCCCCCACCATACGAGAGACCATTCATGCAGGGCCCACGGGTTTTCCATGTCTCTTGGCCACGCCTCGAACGCCACCGTATCCCCGGCCATTGCTGCGAAATGGTGCTTGTAGAGCCAACGGACTGTCTCTTCGCTAGGGGCGAGTCCAATAGCGTGGCTATTCTGCTGAGTTCCTGCACGGCGCTCGTTGTCTGTCGATTCGTTGTGCCGCTTTATGTATCCCGAACGGATGAGCAAGATGTCGCCTTGCCGAGTAACGGTGCCCTGGTGAGCGAGAGCTGCTTCGAGATCAGATACAGTAATCTCGAAGGTCGACCATGCGTCTGGAATTCTTCCAGTCGTTTTCTCGTAATACCTAACCTGCGTGTAATATGACAATTGGTTAAATATTACGACCGATGTGGTGCGGGCGGCTGTAATATCTTACCATATCAACTAGAATACCTCGACCGACGATGCCGCCCCGCTCGCACCAGTCTACTCATGGTCGATTAGCCATTGTACGACGACATACACTATTTTAGATCTGCCTAAGGCTTACTGTGAATTCCATTTCTGTCGGATGTCTTGGCCTCTTCGTATGTCAGACCGTTGTAAAACATCTGCCCTTTCTGGTACGCATACTGAGCACTTCTGGTCAGCTGAGAATTCAAACGATTTTTGATTGAAGGCGCCTACATGTTTCAGGCTATCCCATTGCGAACCACTTTGAGTGTTGAGATGTAACTCGTCATCGAGCGCATATTCGTTGAGTGTTGCTGACGAATCTATGACCTTCTGGTTGATGGTTCTCCGACCGAAACCGGGGAACTTGAGAGCTTCTAGAGGCCAATCTAGTTGAACGTGGCGTCCAGTTTCAATCTCGGAGCTTGCCGCTTTAACGACAGCTGTGGTGAGAAGATTTAGAGCTGGATTCCCCCCCCCCCGTCAGCATGTAGCCATAAGTCCAAAGCTGGGGGGACTTGAGCTATTATACATCCAACCTGATCCTTCACACCATCTCGGTCATAAAACCCCCAAATGCACCCTTTGGGGCAGCGGGCAACCTCTGGAAGGTCGTCGAAGTCTGGAAACATGAAAGTCATTGTGAGTATCAGCAGTAAAGAGCAGCGAAAAGTAGCAAGGGCAGCACCAAGTGGTCAGATAATGTGTGATTTTTACAAGCCCAAGGTCTAGAAGTTGTCCATTATTATCTTTCGTTGCACGGATTAGGGGGGCTCTGTTCGTTCCCCAACTCACCAGGCGCGGACAAGCCCCCGCCCGCAGATACGGCACCAAGGCGGCGGAAATACTCTCCGGGATTCAAAATCCCGTGAGTTCGTCTCGACAGCCATTTTTGAATTATTTGGTCGGATCTTAGTAAGTCTAGTTTGTCGGCACTTCGCAAGAATGATTTTGGCAGATGCTTATTAGCTACGTGGCAAATGGAAGGCAGTACCTACCTGTAATTACATGTTGAATTGGCAGGTTAATAAGTTTACATAGTTTTAGGATAGTTCACTATCAGACAGCTATGGAATGCTACAAGTTTGGTGCTTTAATTCGCCAAATTATAAGCGGCTACCTGGCAATCTTCGGCGAGAGCCTCCCAGAAGCTCGGCGCGTGAGGATTCCACCCCAATCTCTTCGCTCTCGAAGACTCAGCTCGGCTGTTGGATCCCCATAGGTACAAGACACGGCCAGGGTCTTCAGGAAGAACCGCTGACAGCTGTTCCTTGTTCCACGATGCTGCCTTGGTGCCCTGGGGCAACCAACCCTGCTCCAGGCCCAGCTGGTTGATGGCCTCCGCAGCAGATTTCCATGCTACCTCGCTGGCGACGGCAAAATAGAAACCCTATGTCACCAGGTTCAGTCGTTTGCTCTCAGCCTTGGCCATACAGAGTGAAGATCTCACCGTGGCTGGTGATACGTACCTCTTTGCCGTATTGCAGCTCCTGGCCACCCTCGAGATGCTTGTGTAGAATGAGCAAAAAGAGGTCTACAACATCGTCGATGTGTGTGATGGCTCGCATATTCTCTCCCGCACCAAGGTAGAAACATTCACCGTATTTCTTCGCCGCAGCGACATAATCAGGGACCATAAAGGTCGCGCGGTTTCCGATTGTGGAGCTCTGGCCGTAGATATCTGGGGGGCAGATGGTCACAGTCTTAACCAGGCCCCTGCTAGCGTCTTGAATCCATTTATCGATGACGTGGTGCTGGGCACTGTCGGGCAGGTCGTAGATCTCCTGAATCTCATTGATGTCGTCCCAAACATGAGGATTGAACTTACCTTCCCAGGTCTGCTCACGCTCGTCCGAGATGCAGCCCGTCCCGGTCAAATGGATCAAAAAACTCATCTCTGTCTTCTTCCCGAGACCCGAGAGGATAGCCTTGGCACATCCAGGGTGGTCAATGTCTCCGGTATCTAACAATAAATCTGGAATCAGCGGCACTGTCTTACTCCTCTTGGTCAATTACTCGACGCTTCCTCTGCGGTGGACGTACGGATGGTGATGTCAGCATCCTGTGCTGCTTTTTCAATTACATCAAAGTCATCGAAGCTGCCCTTGACAACCTTGACATTGGGGTATTTAGCTGCAAAAGCGCTGGTAGGTGTTCGAAGAAGAGCTGTGATATCAAGATCCGGGTAAGTCGCAATGATCTTGTTAAGGACACTTCCTCCAATGAATCCGGTAGCTCCGGTACTAAAATTCTGTTAGATAGGCGACTGACTGACTGTCGGGGCCTTGATTTGCAACAACATACATGAAAAGTTTCTGACCAGCCATGGCTGAGTAAGGCCCTGGTTTGGGTAATTCACTTGAGATTTTGAGGTGTTTTCAAGAAATTTCTCGAAGACAGTGCGTCTTTTGACTATATGACTGGGTTAATACGACATAGGGACCAGGGTAAGTTGCAGGGTTAGTTGAGGCTGAGAAGGTGGGGCAAGGGAATTTGCAATTCCGCAAATCCGTACTTATTGTGTGTTGGAGAAATGTATTCTGGTCAGTGAGAATTGGGCCATGTTTCCCATGGGATCAGCAGACCGCAGAACGGCCATCATCTCCGGGTTAATACGGATGTCCTGCTCATTCCCAGGCAGAGCACTGTATTACAGAATTAGGGCAGTGGCAGCCCACCCTTCTCACAGGTATAATTTTTTGAAATAACAATAATACGCCGGGATCAACATTGTTATCTGTAAGTGCTGCAGTTTATTTGTATAACAGCAGCATGCACAGTGTTTGGTTACCAGGAGGCACCGAATTTTTTTTTTTTCTCCTCTACTATACAGCAACTACTCCGTACGTGCTTCGAGGAATTCGCCTTGTATATGTCATCCTGCTTCTGCGCCAGGATCATGCCCTGCTTCGGGATCCGTGTTGACAAATATTGTGCTCTCGTCGGGATTAGACGGGAGCAGTTGGTCTTCCATCCGTCCCGTCCCATTGAGCCCTTCCAGCTCAACATTGGGGTCGGTCCAGTTGAGGAATTGCCACGCATCGTACATTTCCTGTCTGCTCTTTGGTATGCCTGGAAGGGGTGTTTGCCGCATCGAGTCTAGTGGTACTCTGAATGTCTCAAAGGCGGAGGGCATCATAAACTGTGGAGGGTTCAGCGGGTTGAAAGAAGCTGCAGATGACAGACTCCGTCTCTTTTGCCGAGAAGTTTCTGTCGTGGAATTGTTACTGTATATAGAGGAGCCGGGTCGCTTCACATTGCGAACGGTAGCTAGCCTCTGCCATTCCCTCTTAATGAGAATGATTACTTCGAGGGCTCTCGTTGCATTTCCATAGGTCTGTCCAATCTCACCAAGCGACTGGCAGCAAAATTGCAAATCATCGAGAGCAGTCTGCGACTCGCTTGGGCTGCAGGTGCATGCATTGTAGATGTGTACGAGCGATCCCGTGAAGATGAGATGGACGATCTGAATGTTTGTATAGCGCAAAGAGTGCTGTTTCCGGAAGTACCGGAGAACCTCTACTAGACTATGGGCGGCAGAAATACAGTCGGTCCGGACAGTAACCACGGCCGACCGGCCTTCGTCAGACATGGATTGTGTCCACCGCAGGATATCTCTAGAGAAATAGGGTCGGAAGAGAAAGATAACCAGGGCGTAAAACTGCATATGCAGCTGCAGGACATGCGGGAGGTACACCTTATCTTGGACGGCCAGGTTAATTCGCAGCTCTTCTGGTAGGTTGTCCATCCAGTCCCAGAGCTCCTTTCTTGTGCGCGACAGGAACTCGACCATTTCGTTCGCGTCAACATTGCGGCCGGCGTATAGAGTGCGGTTTATGCGTCGCATAAACTCGCACAGCGTGATGTTGGCATCAGTGCAAGCCTCCAAGGGGTCGAGCATGGCACCTTCAAAAGCCATCACCGATCTATCGCCAACCTTGGGCGTCGTGGGCGACCACATCTTCTGTCTGACGGAATCCAGCTCCTTCAGGGGTCGTGAGACAGAGATGTCACGAATGCTGATTCCCCACGGCCGTCCCATGTAAAGACTCCACATGTTATCGTGAATGAACACGCCCCAGAACGTTGTCCTTCGCACGTTGAGGTCTCTTTGCGTCAGGATGCCATTCTTATAGTGTTCCGTGAGGTCCAGGTGGAGGCCCAGATCGGCACTCAGGCGGACAGCCATGCCGCTGTATAGATAGCCCCTGGCATCGCGGGTAAACGCAGCCTCTGACGCACTCATAATTACCAAAGCCTGGACCGTCGCGACGCTCGGACTGTCCATCTCTATGTCTAGGAGGACTTTGGCACGGGCAGAGAAGAATTCTGGAGCCGGTTCCGGAACACCAAGTTGTTCTCCAGAGGCGAGGTTGGCGCCAATGGCGCAAATGGCATTATTCAGGGTTTCAGAGTAGTACGGAGTATTGGTTACGCCATCAAGGCACCTTTGTTTCTCCAAATAGAAGATCTCCTCGTCAATCACGTGGATGGCGGGGTCTTCCCAGGTGAAATATAACTCGGCAAGGCGCATCTCGATTTCTGGATCAACTCGTTGACCCAAACCGGCTCGCCTCAGCGCCTGCGAACCCTCGGTTGCCACGTGTCGGATGGTGGACCGAGAGAGGGACTGAAGGCCGCTATGGTAGAGATGTAGATTCGATGTCGGACCGTAGTAGCGTAGCTGGCCATCCTCGGCAATCTGAAGAGAGCCGACTCTGGCTGCCAAGGAATTGGTGATATCATCCGGGGCAGGGGTTGGATCCGGTAAGACTGGCGCGTAGTTCAAACCAGGGCTGGGGGGAGAGTCGGCATTCAAGGGCAAGGAGAAGTCAAACTCATCAGTGCCGTCGTCAGGAAAGCTCGGCGTGAAGCCGCAGAACGTATTCTGGAGCGGCACGTATGCTGGTTCATGCGGGACATTGGGTCTGTCAAACAGAGCACTCTCGGGGAACGACACTGATCGTGTGGTGACGGTAACCGAGTCCTGGGTGGCTATTGGTGGTGATGATTCTAGCGTGGGTGGTTTGGATGGTGGACATGGTGATCGGGGCGCATGGGCAATGTTACTTGTCGCATCATCTGAGCTCGCGTTGAGCGGATTGGAGGTGGACGATTGCCTGGCACTTCCCCTGCGTCGACGGTTATGTGACTCTTGAGGTTCGATTGCCGGCGGTACGGCGATATTGTGAGCCTGGAGAGTGCCTTCTAGTTGTGCAAGCCGTGCCGCCAGCGCACTCTGCGACTTCTTAATCGACACTCTGATGCGTAGGCAGTCAATAGAAGATTTTCTTGTGCAACAGAGCGCAGCATCGCTGCGGCCAAGAGTAGATAGCACACCACGTTACATACCTCCTCTTGTCGTCGTCCGGATTGTAGATACAGGTTTGCTTGAGAGAGTTGCAGTTGGCACATGGCGAGCGGCCGTCGCACTGAAGACACACATATTAACGATGAATACATTTTCCCCCAAGAGGCGAGCAATCTCCACAAAGATGAAATCAATTCACCGCGCCTCCCGTCCTCACCTTGATCTTTCTCCGCCGACAATGCCTACAGGCAGTGGTAACATGCTTCTTGGTGTCCATCTTTGGTGTATTCCCCAATCTGGAGAGGCGGCAATGCAACCTCGCGAGGTTCGCAAATGACAATGAAACAAACAATGCAACAAACTTCTCGATGGTCAGAAACAGGTAGGATACTAAACTTGGCGCTGCAACCAGAGGTTGGATGAGGGTCAGGCGGCTCTCCTCTCCATTTCATAACTGCGACCCGGATCCCCTCCTCTGGAGCTACCCCAGCAAAACCCCGCAGTATGGTTAGGTTAGTCATTTCGGGTGTCCTTTAGCTTGCTAGGGCCCACTTAGAGACTTTTCCTCTTTTTCTGGCTGAGACTCGTCTCAGATCCGCCGACCACCTGCGACAAATGTATGTACGAGTATTGGAGTATGGCGCTTGCAGCTCTTTAGCGTGAGTCCTATCGCTAAGCAACCAAATCAACCCCCCCCCCACAACAATTCCTCAAATGAAAGAGAGAAAGTACAAATTGGCCTTCGTACCTGCCGCCACCCCCGCTCCCCACTCCATTGCCTGCTGCACCATCCCTGGACTTAGTTCCCACTACACACGTGGTCTTCCAGTGCCTTCTCGGATCCATGCGTTTTAGCGCAATATGCCAATGGCTTCTAAATTGTTATCTACTTTCGAAATCGCCAAAACCACCTCAGAGTATGGGGTGAACAATTATTGAAGTGTTTTGAATAGTTGCAGTAGGACTTGCGTTAAAAAAAAACATGAGCATTTTACTCTGAATATGTTCGTTGAACATGTAGTCTCTGGAGACTATTTCACAGTAACACAGTAGACTTCTGTTCAAAGGTATACAAAGTTGTAAATCCACTCACTCAGTAAATTCCCTTCAATTCCTGCAATTACAAACTTAAGGGTTAAGGATATGATAGCCACGCATTCTACGTATCCATATGATTAAGACCTGGCAGATGTAGCACTTGGGCACCTCACACCACACTCCCATTAGGTAGTGTTGCAAGGCATTTGGTAGCAAATGCTCTGGAATCCTTGATACCCTCTGAAGACAAGATAGCTCGTGGCGAGAGTTTATCCCTTCAGTGCGTGATTCGTGTCCATAATTACAATATAACCCCGCTTCCTCTTCAATGTATGCTCCCGAGCACCTCAATTGGGACATTCGAGTCCACTTCGTACTGTTAGAGTTCATTCAAACAAACCATTGCACGGCAGAATATCGGCCTCGGAGGGGAAAATGGCTACCTCCCAAGTCCGGCAATACGTTACCCTCCACTAGATCTGACGACGATGTAGGGCGTACCTGGTCAGTAAGAATCACGTCAGTCGGCTCCAAGGCTCTACACCGTAAGCTACGAGGTAAAGAGGTCCAGCTCTTTGCCATCGGAGGCGCTATTTGGTACCTGTAAGTCACACTTCCTCGTTGACAGGCCTCGGCCAGCAAGCAGCAACAATAGGCCTTGAGTCCCGACCTATTCAATCTCAAACTCACTGAAAGCGCTACCTGTTCTCGCATATGGGACTTATCACAGTGTGCATTGGGTAGCTATTGACTAGGTAACTAGCCAATCCACTTGTATAACATGGTTATATCAGCTCTCTCATATCCTCCTACATACGCTACTCAGCTTCCTCTGGCTTGGCCCAGTCATGAACCTAAATCCGCGGAGCTTTTCTCTTGATTACCCAGATTTAGTCTCTCTTTTCATCGATTACAACATCAAGATGCGACGTGTTGCTGATGGTTTCAGCATTTTGTATGGCTTTCTCCTGTGCTCCAGCTGAGTGATAATATCCAGGTACTGCGAATAAGCTATCAATTTCCTCGAGACTTTTACCCTTGGTCTGTAGATGCCATGTTAGTAATATATCCAAGTAATGGGATCATCGTCAGGAATATAAGCTCACCTCAGGGCACATATAGTAGACGAACGGGATGACTCCAAAGCAAGCAATGATCTGCCAGACCCAGATCTTCCAAACTGTCCTGTCCACTCCGATGCCACCAGCAAATACAGTGATGAAAGAGAACAACCATTCTCCGAGCGAACCAGCGGCACCACTGATGTGACGGTATCGGAGAGGTGCGATTTCGGGGCCATAGAGCCACGGGCAGCCTACCCAGCCGTATCCGTAGGAGAAGTTGTATACAATGACAGCCGCGACAGCAGTCCACTGTGTCGCTGAGGTTTGATGGGGGAGACCGATCATAATAACGAACAGCATCATGGATAGACCACAGACCAATGCAGTCCATATCATAATTGGGCGGCGACCGAACTTTTCAATTGTGCCAGGGGTGAAGTAGGTCCCGACGGCAAACAAGGTGTTCATGACCGCAGCCAGGAGTTGTGCCAGGAAGGGGGAGAGACCAATGTTCGCGAAGATTCTAGTGCTGTAATACACCAACATGTTGATGCCTAGAAAATGAGCGGTTAGTAAACACAAAATGTGTCTCGTATAACATTCATGCCTTGACACCAGTCTTTCTTACCCATCATTTGTTGAATAGAAAGAATAAGGAAAGAGATACGGATGCGGCGACCAGCTCGCAGTTCTGTCTTGTCCCAGAATAGGAGGCTCTTCCAGTCAAGCTTGTTCTCGTCCTCAGCCTCCAGGGCGAGTGACGTCAGGATTTCGTTCTTTTGTTGCTGGACCTTCTCGCTATCCGTGGGTAAGTCGTGAAGAAGAGCAAGAACCGCATCGCCTTCATCTATGCGCCCACGCGCATAGTACCAACGCGGAGTGTCCGGCAGAAGCCAGAGGAGGAGACCGGATGCTGCAGCAAAAACAGCCTGGAAGGCAATGGGAAATCGCTAAAGTCTGTTGGCAACTTGGAAGACAAAAATTTATCAATGATAGCTGCTTACCCAAGAAAGCTGATTATCCATACGAGTGAAGCCAAAGTCAACCCAGTACGCGATGGCAATACCGGTGATGAGCCAAGCGCACTGCTTCGCAACCTCCGGTCCTCGCTGGGAGGATTCGATTCCCATCTCGGCCTAGAGAATGCCTGTCAGATCGAGGAGCATTGCATAGACACAAGAGGCAATCATCTCCTACCATGTATGTTGGGACAGTGCTAGAAATAAGCTGAGTAGTTGTTAGAAGCAGACTTTGATTCAGACGGTGGAGAATTATCTTACTCCGACTCCGAACCCCTGTTTCTCAAAGTCAGCAAGTTAACCGCGTGTATATGAGCTTCGGTACAACTTACACAAAGGCATCGGGCAACAATGATATGGGGGACAGACATGGCGCTGGCCTGCAGAGCCGCGCCGACCACGACGCAGAGGTCACCGAGGAGAATGCAGCCCCTTCTTCCAAGAGGCATACCGATGAAAAAGACACATGCCGAAATCACCGTAGCAGCCAACACATATGAAGATGCAACCATGGGAACCGTAAAGTCGTCGGTGGGGTTCTATTGAGATGGGTAAGAAGACGCTCCATATCTGTCAGGATTGGTATTACGTCGATGGCATCTAGAAACGGCTTGGTGTTCTGGACGCCACCCAGAACACCGGCATCATAACCATAGAGTGCAAATGCCTGATAAAGGTGTAAACAATGTTAACCAGTTGCCAGAATATTGGTTCGGACAGCACAATTACATACCATCGCACAACTGGCTGCCATCATGCGATAGGCAGTTTTGCCCCGAAAACGGGTCTTGGCAGTGTCGAACCCCATTGAGACTGTCTGACTTTGGATCCTGGTATATAGTTGAAGATAAAAGCTCTGATCACAGTTCCCAGGTTAGAGATGGATGACCAGATCGGAGGTTACACCTGATACAGCCGCAGGCGGCGGCGTTATGTATAGAAATCATGAGGCCCTAAAATCTGGGGATAAGTCTGGGGGTGGAGGTTGCCGCAGTCCATGTGGCTTGGGGATTCTACTAAAATCCGGGGAACGTTAGTACCATCTCCAAGAGGCCACATAACTCACCGGGGAGTTCTGTCGCCGGCCTTGCTACCAACAGCGATCCTGCCCCCTACCATGATTCAGTGGACGCCCCACGACCTAGCGCGATACCTGCGGGTCTACTCACCGACCTTGTTGGATCCTTGCATAGTAAAACTGGGCTACAAAATGTGGCTAACAAGATTGCGGGTTATTGCACGGAATTAAATTCCGTGGAAATGCACCCCGCCCTACTTCCACCTCCGATGGAAAAACGAGGTTGCAATTCCCTGAGCAATGAGACTGGGGGTTCTATCTAACCCGTGTCTGGGACGGCGGGAGTGTTGGGAGTCCGGAGACAAATCAGTTGGTGCCATTTACGGCGCCCGTTGGCGGAGTGACTTACAACCGTATCGCATTGACTAATTCGCTCGAGGATATCTGGCGCCCCATGTCTTTGAGACCTACCTCACTTTTTTGTTTAAACTTCGAGCTGCCTGTGAGCTGGAGTACCTCATACAGCATCAACAGGCTTGCAAAATTGTTGCCCGGCTATTTCTTGGTCTTGTATTCGAGTTTCCATTGAGCCAGACTGCACATCAACATGGCTCCTCACAAGACCATCATTATTGGTGCCGGTGCCTCTGGCATTGCCATGTCACATACCTTGAAGTGCAAGCTTGGGTATACAAACTTTGAAGTAGGCAGGCTTCTAATCTCATCTCTAATGTACATTGACGAAGGGTTAACTTTTTGTGTAGATTTACGAGAAGAGAGAGGGACTTGGGGGAACTTGGCGAGCAAACACATATCCCGGATGGTAAGGCATAACTGGAGAACTAGGTCATGCCACTTGCGCTGATATGAAGGTCTGTGCAGTGGTTCCGATGTTGCCATCCATCTATACTCATTCAGTTTCAACTTGAATCCCAACTGGACAGAGGAGCTGTGCGACCAAGAAGAAATTCTGAACTGTGAGCATGCATATACTAGCAACCGTTCCTCCACCCCACATCAGCTAACAAGATTACAGACATGGAGTCAACCGTTGATAAATTTGGGCTACGACCGTATATTCAGTTCAACTGCGAATGCCTTGGTGCCACGTGGTCGAACGAGCGTCAGTTGTGGGATGTGACATTCTTGAACCTGAGAACCAAGGAAAAGTTAGTCGAGTCGGCCAATGTGCTCCTGTCGGCTGTCGGTGGGTTTTCCCAGCCTCGGATTGTCGAATTTCCAGGAATGGAAAAGTTCAAGGGCCGTGTCTTCCATACCGCCGAGTGGGATCATTCATATGACTACACTGGAAAAAAAATGGCTGTCATTGGGAATGGATGCAGCGCTGCCCAAGTCGTGCCAAATGTTGCCCCTCGGGTCGCCAAGCTGACGCAGTAAGTGGTAATCCTGAACGGTGGCCTCACGTCTTCCCGCATGGTTTATCTGACTTGTCTCTCAAAAGGTATGCCCGCAGCGCTCAATGGTACCATGCCCGACCGAACCACAAGTTCACGCGGTTCGAGAAGGCCTGTTTCAACTACGTACCTCTTCTCCAGAGATACCACCGACTCAAGCTCTTCATGAGCACAGACAATCTCGCCTCGGTATACGGATCATCTGAGAAGCAAATCAGGCAGCGCGTTGATATCGAGCGAAAGGCAATGAAATATATACGTAGCCAGTGCCCCGAGAAGTACCACAGCTTCATTGTCCCAGACTTTCCACTAGGTTGCAAACGAAGGATATTCGACCCTGGTTACCTGAAGAGCCTTCACAATGAGCACGTCGATTTGCTCCCGGAGGGGATCAAGGAGTTAACAGAGACGGGAATTGTTAGCGAAAGTGGCCTCTACGAGGACTTTGATGTCATTGTGCTTGCGACTGGCTTCCAAGTCCAAAACTTCTTGGCTCCCATGGAGATTATTGGCAAGAATGGCAAGAGCTTGCGCGAGCAATGGGCTTCAAAGGCCGGGGCACAAGCATACATGGGGACCTATGTGCACAATTTCCCCAACTTTGCAATGCTGTAAGTTATAGCCATAACCCCCCACCCCCCAAAAAAAAAAAAAAAAAACGTCCGGATCTTGCGTTGACAAGTGACTCTTCCAGGTTTGGACCAAACACATTCCCCGCTTTCAATTCCGTTATCTATGCTGTCGAGGTACAGGTAGAATACATCAGAAAGAGTCTGATGGAACCGACAGTAGATGGCTATGCAGATGTAGTCGAAGTTTGCGAAAGAGAGGAGGAGAGCTTCGTTCAAGAACTTGACAAGAGCTTGGCTGATACTGTCTTCGCCGCGGGATGTTCCAACTGGTATATCAATACCGCCGGACGAAACTCGGCAACGTGGCCCGGATTAGCCTCTTCATTCTGGGTGGCAACGTTCTTCCCGAAGTGGAAGGCGTTTTCTATGTCAGGAGGAAGCAGCCTGTGGCTCGTGAAGAAGGCCTGGAGACTAGTGAGAACCATGTCTATATGGACATATTTTAGAGTATCGCTGGCAGTAGCGACAATTGTTTGCTATAATCAAGGGCTTGATCACTGGTTAACCAAATGATAGTATTAAATAAATTAGTATAGTTAACTATAGCTGCTTTTATTTATGCCCCAGCAGAAGCCTATCCCTGTGATGTAGGTACCGCGCTCTTTAGGAGTTGTTAAAGAGGAAAGATAGTTGAGACTTCCAAGATAAATGCCGGTCCCGCCCATACCTGCGATGACTCGGCCGATAATCACGGTACTCATGTTTTGCGCAGCGCCACAGATGCACAGAGCCAACCTGGAACACTACGACAGTTGCAATAAATGTCCACTTTAGATTGAAACTGACAAAGGCAGCAGTGAGTGGAAGCACCATCGAAACTGATCCCAGTGGGAAACCAGCTCTAATCCAGGCAAGTTGGTCTATATGGCCAAACTCTTCCACAATGGAGCCTTGAACATCAGCCGCGAGCGTTGTATCGAGGCCATAGAGGAAACAGGTGACATATAGTGAGAAGCACACTACAACCCATCGAAAGCCCTTGATCGGACGAACGCCGGACTCTGTATCATCCGATTTCTCTTGTATTTTTGCGGTTTTGCTTTGGACGCGACTGAGTCGTGAAGAGATCTTATCGATTGGGATCGTTATTGCTTCGGCCGTAGGCGACTCGCTCACAGAATCCAGTGTCGACATGGTGACCACTAGGGGAAATGAGTTCGCAAACAAGCTCAATTCGAACTTAACTAGCCGTTGTTCGTGAATAGCGAAGTTTTGAAACAGTAAAGCCGTTGAATCGACGCCTCGTTATAGCATGGTGTGTGCTTAACAGCAGAGTGTTATTATTCTTATAACTCTGCTTCATGAACGGCGATAGTATTACTAATTGTAAAAGTTTTTTCTCTTGATAAAAATTGAAAATAGGAGATGCAGCTCCTTCGATATCGGAGCGTATTCCTTCGCAGTGACAGTACGTGAATGTTGGGGGTTGGAGTTACCTCGGAGCCTGCAATTAGCCTTTGCAGACCTAGATAGACAACACTTGACTGATAAATGTAGATAATGCAAGCTCAACTATCTGTGAAAACCATCAAGTTAGCAGGGCAAAGGATTCGACCAATGATCGCAACTGTAGTAATTACTTAACAGAATTATTGTCACGGAACCAACTGCGGAGCCAGCTGCTTATAAAGGATTCAACTGTTGCGGTGAACCAGGTCGTAACAAAATTTCCTGTTCAAGCGGTTTGCTCTAACGAGAGCAACATTTCGACAATATATTGAGGGGTTGGCAGCACCAAGTACTGCTAATAAGCAAGCAGTTAAAGCCTCAAATAAATGTATATGCTTAGTTGGCTGTTATCGTTTGAGTACAAGTTACTGAGCTACCCGGAGGAAATGGCGGTATCCCAACAATTAGAAGCCCATAAGATAAACCATGAGGATCATACATGGCTTTAACCGAGCAAGTATCTCTAAGGCTAGCTTTTAGTCAAGATGGCGGTTAAGCTTTCTATGTGGGCTTAGCTGCAGCATAGCTTACCAATCGAACTTACTCCCGGCACCTAGCCCGGCAGAGGATCATAATTCCGATCTACCTAAAACTTCACCAAGAACAACCATGCAATCTCTTTCAAGTTAGAATGTCTGCTGGGTCAAGGTCGTGGATATACAGAATCCAGTACCTAGGAGATAGACTTGACGTGGTAGATCTGGAGCCATCCTGATCAGAGCTGTCGAGCTCTCACTATACCGCCACAACTTCACTACCTGCGTTGCTGTCATAGTTAGCTTTATGGGAGAAGGGATGATAACGTCCTGTCTTATGGTAGAATTAAGTATGATCTAAAAAAAAATTGTATATAAAAGTACGAATAGCTGGGATATATAACAAAAAAGTTGCAACTACGGGCCTATGTGACGTTTGTCAGTGGGTAAACGAAATGGAGCAGAGCTTCCCACTGCGCGTGGTGTAAAAGGAAGACTAGTCTTGCCCACTTTTATGTGCTAACCAACTGGAGGCTAGAACGTGCTTCAAGTCCTTCAAGTACGATGGTGGTTCTATGGTTCGGAAAGTTCCGCGAGTGATTGTTAATGTCAGATGCGCAGCTCACTTTCAGGCTTTATTTTCTTCGGCCTCTTGTGTCTGGAAATGTACTGAGAGTGCCGCCTAATTAGCTGCCCCGCGCGATCTTAAAATACTTACGGTTTTGTGATTGCTAACTTACCTCATGTTACATGAGCGAAACTCTACTCAAAAGCCTTGGGATCGCTTGCGAGCATTTGGGCAAAACGAAAAAACAGCAGACACACCAATAGGGCCACTCCCATGACCATTCAAGGAGTACTTAAACAATTTGGCCGGAATAAAAGACTTCATCAGGCTGGGGGCTAGGTGTAGCACTCTGTTGATGGTTCTATGGGGTTTAAAGATGAAAGAATAGTAGGAAGACAGTTTTCGAGCCAGGCGTGTTGGACGTCTTAAGTGTGGACTACTAGTAATGTCCGTAAAATTAATCTTCATCCAGTAAGAGCAGAAATCTTCTTTTATATATCATGGAAGAGGTAATATATCGTCAGCTGAAGCACCCTTTTACGCAGACGTACCACAGACGAGAGCATAAGCCTTTACATCTATCTTTCTCAGACATCGTGTCTCTCACTATACGCCATATACATATCTTTGCGAGCTCTTGGTCATTTATTCACATTCGATGGAAACAGCGACCTTTGTATCTATTAGCTCAACCGACAACTGTCACTTTATACTTATACTATGATGGGTGAACTGGATTGTATTTCTCTACTTCTCTTCCAGCTCCCGCATGATCTCAATGAAATCTTCGTCACCAGCGGCAGCCAAAGCTTTAAAGTGTGTAATATTCTCCTGTACCCACTGGTCTTCTTCACCAGTCTATTCCACACAATGCATGGGTTAGATATTATATATAAATGGAGTTGCTGCCAACTTACCTTTGGCCGTCCGATTCCAGCTTCCAAGGCCGTTGTCAATGCGCCCATTACCCAAACCGTTCGTAGTCCCTTTTCACCTTCCTTTCCTACGATTCTCTCCCATTCGGCTGTGATTTGCGTACAATGGTCCAAGTATGTTTCATTCGTACGATTGCTCCCTGCTCGTGTTCGGATAACCACGCGATTATACTTTCGCCGGACACCTCCTCGGAATACTACTTGGTTGCTCACATCCGTATACCGGACATTGATAAAAAAACGAGGAGTGTTGAAACGCTTCGAATGTAAATCGGTAAAAGCAATAGCCAGCTGTTCTTGCTGCTCCGACGTCAGCGGAGTTACATATTCAACGTCGTAAAGAGGCATAGTTGTGGCCGAGATAAAGCGTTTAGTTGTGCGACTAGACCAAAGGTAATTCTGTTTCAAACCAGATCACAAATCCACGAAATGAAGACTATAAATATAGAAAGAATGCTATCATCATGGCCGAGGCTAGGCAATAGGTTTATTGATCTGCCTCGGCCTAAGCCAACATTGGCTTATTCAGCAGCAGCCTGCCACTGTTTTTCCACCAGTCGCACTTGTAGCATGGCGGAGTTGGTGAGGAGTAGTAGTGGGAAACACGATGGAACTGTATACTAAAACCCACTGACCGGCTAATCATTGCCGATCTAACGCCTCTCATTTGGAATCAGGGCCTGTGATGAGAGTCTTGAGATTTTACAACGAAAAGGTTATTAATAGTATAAACCAAGTACTGCTGGAAGTCAAGCATAGTACTACTGAAAATTGTCTAATACCCGAAAAGCAAACATAGTGATAAACTTTAGAGTATATTGGTAACCTGTTATTAAGTCAACATGCTTTGGTGGCTCTTTTCTCGGCAACATTATACCTACAAATTTTATACAATGTCAACTATGTTATCCGCGACAGCTTTCTTCATCGTGGTCCAGCCCCAGCCGAAAGAGCTTCTCGAGAATTATCCAGCTCTCTTGCTAGGCAGCATTCCTGTCATATCTCGTGCCTCATTCGGTGGCGGCTCGGGAAGTTGGACGTCTGAGCGGAGCTTATGCAATACAGCAGGCACATCTGTCCAGTTATATGCTGTGGCGAATCCAAACAGACAATCAGACTGAAACGATTCGTCCAAAAGTTCGAATACATGCAGACGCGCAATGTTGGATATCGAAAAACACTCTGTAGCGGCAACTCGATTAATTCTTTGCTCCCCACTCTTAAGCGTGACGTGAAAGAACTTACGAGGTGATAAAAGCTTTGTTACCGTGTAAGCATCAAGCAGGAGTTTTCTGGTAGAACCATGCATCTCTTTGATAAGAGTACGTCCCCACTACAGTATTGTCATTGTTCTCAGCAGCATTTCGTGTATCAAGATTTCAGGAGACGACCCACAAGTAAGTCCGGCGAAACAGTATCTTAAAACAAAGCCAGTCTTCGTTTGTATATGCTATTTCCGAGCGGCGCGTCCGATTTCAGCCTTGGAGGCAGCGTACACCAGGTACCGTTTGTATTCAGGTGGTGTATGATCACTCCAGGCAATCTTTATTGCATCCTCGTTACAAGTATATGTTATACATGAGTGATTTATAGAGTCAGATGAGAGCTATCTTTAAAGCCTGTTGTAATAACATTCTTCTTATTTGGCACTGGCACAATAACTACGGCTGACGAGGACGTTATAGACAAATCGAGTAACAGAGTTAGACTTTTTGGCGGCCTCCAAAGCAATGAGGGTTGTTTTTATCGTGTTCAGGTCCACTACTCCAGCCCAAGGGCTTAGAAACGCATCAGAAGACTTCCTAACGTTAGTCTGGCTGAAATTTGGAGCGTGAACAACCAGGTACCACATGTACGAATCCTGATATGCCATCCACATCGTATCGGTAAGCGCCATTGACATCAAGTGCAGGAATCACCATACGTTTGAAACGGCCATTACTATGTTTTGACCAAAGCAGTCGTTAAGTCGAGGTTTCTCTGAACGCACGACGCCGCGTATTTTGTACCCTTCCTGAGGGAGATGGTCAACAATATTGCCAACGAATTCATTTCCACCGGTAACAAGTATACGAGATCCCTCAGTTATAGCAGTGTCTTGAGCCTCGGTCATGGTCCGAATCCAGTATATAACAGCTTTATCGACTTTACATGCATGATACAACTTTGGTGCAATGTTATTTATAATAAACTTAGAGTGAGTGTCTAAGCGCGCTCCAAAACTAGGTGCTGCACCTAGGTAATAGAATCATCGCCAGCTTACATATAGATCATTTATCATTTATCTCCTTCGAGAGTGATATTACATACTAAATCTTGATATAACCGATGCTTCTTTGCTTATGAGTAACTGTTGCTTATTACCAAAATACTGTTTTAGCTACTAAGCAAGAGTTGCAGACAGATTCACTAGTATAGATCCTCCATTGACATCCTTCTTCTTCGGTACTTGGACACTGTTAAAGGCAAAAGGGGTAAACCCCCAGAAGTCTATTAAAGATACATATGTACAAGTAGGTATAGTTACAGGCTTACAGACACAAAAGTGTTAGACAGAAAGCAAGCCCCGCCCTTTTTGAATGGGGTATTGTCCCAACTAGGATCATCTGTTCCAAGTTCGTTATTACTAATGTGATGCTACTTTAGTTGAAAAGGTCCAGCCCGGCCATAAGCTACTAGATCTGCTGCCTCTTTTAGTGTTAGTATTGAAACACATATCGGTTCTCACTAACCAATATCGTAACTGATTTTGTCAACATCAACTGTTACTAATGCCGAGGTTTAATTCCGAGGCTAAAGGGAAATATCTCGTTCAAGAAGTTGTAATATAGCTAAAGTAGCAATTCAAGCACAATATTCTTGGTCCAGACTCGCGCAAAGTTATTGAATGCCGTTGATTTAAATAAACTTTTGTCCGCTATCTGCTGCATTTTTGCCTAAACTCAACTTCCATGGTCAATTGGGTGAAACTATTTCATTCAGATTCTCACATCATCCAGACTACCAATATGGCCGCCAAAATTGGAGTGTTTCCTGCTTCCGGGGCGCTTGCTTCAAGCATTGTGAATCATTCCATGAAGTTCTTCCCGGCATCACGACTGGTTCTCGTCGCTCGCAGCCCAGAGAAACTGACGGAATGGAATCAGTTGGGCGCTACAATCCGAAAGGCAGACTACGATGACCATTCTACACTCAATGGTGTTTTCGATGGAGTGGAAACTTTAATGTTGATCTCCTACGCCTCCTTTGAGATTGAGCACCGTGTAAATGTGAGATGCCCAGACGTTTGATGGCCCATTGGAAACTATATCTAACGCTGGAAACCAGGTACATCGCGCGGCTATTGACGCTGCCATCAGAAGCGGCGTGAAACACATATTCTATACTTCTCTCGGCTTCGCTGGCAATTTGACCGACGATAGTGTCACCCATGTCATGGGCGCACATCTTCAAACGGAAAGATATCTCTCACAGTTGACTGATAAAATTACATACACTTCAGTTCGCGAAGGATTGTATTCTGAGTCATTCCCCCTTTACATCGGTTGGTTTAGCCTTCAGAATCCCGCGGACGAGATCACCATTCCGCACTCTGGCACTGGACCTGGAGTCACTTGGGTAAAGCGAGATGAATTAGGCGAAGGAACTGCCAAACTTATCTATTCTTTTGTGACTAACCCGGCAAGTTTTCAATATCTGAATAAAAATGTCTTGCTGACAGGACCGAGAGAAATTTCACTTTTAGAGACTGTGAATATCTTCGGCCGCTTGATTGGAAAGAGTCTAAAAATTCGCGAGATCGCTGTCGAAGATTATCTATTACTCCCACAGGTTAGGGGTAAATACGTATATCATGGGGTCGACTTATCAAGAGAGTGGACAACTACATGGCAAGGGCTCCGGAATGGAGAATGTGCGGTAGTCTCTCCATCACTGAAGGAAATTCTCGGAAGAGAGCCGGAGGAGTTTGAAACAACAATCAAGGCTCTTCTTGGATAATTTAACTGTTTTATTTATGCGCAGACAAAATCTATAAGACAAAGTCTATAACACAACAATTGCAAACAGGTTTTAAGGTTATACAAATAAAGATTGTATTCTCAACTTAATACTGGAATACACTCCACCGTTTGGTAACTTCCAAACAATGTTAAGATTTTATGCGCGTTTGTTCAACAGTTACAGAGTATAGATGGCTACCTGAACTTATTCTTAACTATAAACAACTATTGTTCCTTTGGCACCTTTGGAGTCATATCAACGGCCTCTTGAATTACAGTTTCTGGGAAGCGTACATAACCCTTTCCTTTCACAAAGGTTGCATTCCAAGCACCCTGTATCTGGGTTTTACCTTTGATTAGCTGCAAGTAAAACTCTGCGTGGGCAGAACCGTCTATGTCACCGTATACGGGTGATCCATCTTCCTTGCGCTCATCCGCAAAATAAAATCTACACATTATTCTTTTAGAATCAAGATTCGCAAAACTATTCTCACAGGCGGGAATGACTTACTTATAATTCTGGTCTTTGTACTCTTCCGACAGGTAGTGGATCAGATGAGCTGCTCCGGCTTTGCCTACCCCTATACTGAGAAGCGGCAGGACTATCATGAACGGAAGCTTGTTGCCGGTGTATATAAATGTTTTTGACATTTCTTTCGGTAGAACTGTGAAAGAGCGTACCGCCAACTGCGCAGCAGCGTAAGCGGATACAATATTCACATTGTTATCCGCTTGAAATTGTGCAATTTGATCCGCCGGGGAGCTGGAAAAATTCATTTGCATAGAAGCAGCTGTTATAATATTAGCCAAGTTGACTTGAACATTATACAAAACAGCTTACCATTATAAACTACGACACTGGGATGACCGAGTTCTCTAATGACTTTGGCAAAGACATCTTCAAGAGAGTTAGGGTCTGCAAGATTTGCTTGAAACTGGAGATAGTTTACTGCGCTCTCTGACAGCTTTCCAGAACGTGAGACAACAGCAACTTTGAATCCATTTTCTGCAAGCGCCTTTGCAACATCTACTCCAACTCTCGGTCCGTAGCCCAAAATAATCGCAACTTTATCGCTCATACTAATGATTGATTAAGCAGAAAGCTATAACATTGCTTGAACCAAATTTAGGGGTTTTTTTTCCTTTATGTAATTATATACATAATTTGAGAGACTGGGTCTACTACCTACGCAGTATCGGCGGGAGTTGTTATTTACACATCGAGTGTGGTTCTTACGGACAATACAGTAAGCTTGGCTTAAAAGGGACTAGCAACTAGCCTGGCTATGATTAGTGTCGGTAAAACTTGCAATACATTTGGTAAACATACTAAACTACAAGGTGCTTACCCTGTTGATTACCTATTTGGGTGCCAAGCGGGGGATAGAAGAGCAAAGAATAACAAGAGGCTGTGAAACACAGTTGCTCCTGCGCTATTACACAGCATCTGGAATAAATAAGAAAGCACATATTGACTATAAACTGTTATTAACCCTTGAATCTGGTGAGATTCGTTGTACGAAACTATATTCTACCTAGATAGAGAATAAAACTAGACGCAAAATAAATCTGGAATCCGCAGTTGTATCGCGCACGTCAATCAAGCTGCCGCCGCAGAAGAAGCCTGGAATTCAGCACTGAAGTCATAGTCAATATAACCTTTAGGAGTCTTTGGAGTGTAAAACACATCGTGATCATACGGCATGAGAGGAAGATTTTCCTTAATGCGGAAAGGCAAATCTGGGTTGGAAATGTAAGGCCTCCCGAAGGCAATGAGAACATCATGATTTGAGTACTTTGAATCAACAGCCTCTGCGGCTGAAGTAGGCCCATAACCACCGGCAACAATAACGGGACTGGCATCTTGGTACGCCTCGAAGAAAAAGTCCAGCTGATTAGTCGCCTCGATGTGGGCGTCGGACTCTAAACGAGACTCAACAAGATGCACGTACGCAAGCTTGAGTAGCCTCAGCTCCTGCGCAAGACGTCCAAATTGTGGCAAGGAATGCGCCATCCGCATACCCTCTCGTGCGATCAAAGTACCAAGACGAATTGCAGTGCGGTCCGCGCCGATGGCATCCGAGACTGCTCGGGCCACGTTGATAGCGAAGCAGCCGCGGTCCTCGACGCTACCACCCCAGCTGTCCATTGGTTTCCCATCCTGGGTTGGCTCGTCTAGCATGTATCCGCTGGCCCCGTGGATTTCCACGCCATCAAAGCCCGCTGCCATGGCGTTCCGCGCTGCCTGTGCGTATTGAGCCGTGTAGGTTCCAATCTCGGACTCGGTCAATGCACGGGGTGTTGATAGTTCAGTGTTGAGCGGAGTCATACTGCTAGAAACAGCGCTCTGCTGCCTCCCTGCCGTGGAACGGGCGACTCGGCCCAGCGACCATAGTTGCATGTAGATGTATGAGCCCTTTGCATGAACAGCATCGGTAACTTCCTTCCAGGCGGAGATCTGTTCGTCGGTGTAGATTCCGGGCACATTAGGCAAACTGCCTGCGTCAGGTGAGATGAGCGTTGCCTCGCTGATCAAGAAGCTTCCCGGGGTTGAAGCGCGTTGTGCGTAATATTTCTTGACGAAAGGTAGGGGAATGTGGTCGTCATCGTTGCGGAAGCGGGTTAGTGGAGCCAAGACAATGCGATTAAAGAGTTCCATCCCGCCAACGCGAATGGGCTCGAAGAGTCTCGTCATTACGAGTCTAAAGCTTCAAGTTGTTGAGAATAAAGATACGTTCTGTATAAATAGGTAGTAGTAGATGGAAGAATTGGGTCGGTACAAGTTGGAGCAATTGCGACACTAAATACTCTTCTATAGGAAGCCATCGACCTCGAAACAAGAATAATATACCTCTTGAGATTATAAATTTTGCGATATGATTGACTCCATATGATTTCAAAGCAGAATTGTACCGAAAATAGAGGGCTGGCTATGTAGGTACATATAGAGAGATGTTCAATGAAATTACACCACTTGACGGACTCTAGGCTGCTGTAGAAGGGGAATGTGGATTGAGGTGAAATTTCTGTGCGGGCTGATGAATTGTACTGGTAATAGGTAGTTGCTAACAGCAGAATACAATGTACTGTATAATATATGTTATTAGGCTAGATTGCATAGGTAGCTGTATTATCGACGCAATCAAACCGCTTTTTGTAACTTTGGCAGCCCAGGGGACTTTACTAAAATGGTAAAAGTTTAATTTACAGGACTGTTTAATCGCATCCTCATATTATGTAGTAATATAGTGGCAGAACTCAGAGTAGCAAGGCAAATGATGTACATTGCAGTGGCGCTCTATCCCAGCAGCCGAAGCGGTCCGAAGTGCTTTCCACTGGTGGAATCACGACCTGTGTCTTTGTCATGACGTTCAGACAAATTGAGAGAAACGGGTTAGTGGCCAGCCGCTTGCGTGGGGAAGAACATCCATGGACGGCAAAACACCTCTTCATGTTGATACACGGAGTACTCATGCAGTCTTTCAGTAGCGGCTGCTGAGCGTGTATAACACAATGCTGAAGCACCACATAGGCGTGCACATTGACATTCAACAGATAGAGAGCCGCGTGCCCTGCAGACGTGCCTCGTTCCATAGAGCCTGAGTAAGTTATAAATCCTCAAGATTATCCTTCTTTCAATCTTGACATCCGAGATGGAGTGATGTGTCAAAAGGGGGTCCGATTTAACGCCAGGGCTATATACATCGCATCTCCTCTAAAATATGTATTGTGTAGCGGACGAGGTTGATACGCATATCTAGCTGAGTCAATCTAATTAACAGAACTCACCAGCCTTGGGCAAAGGTGACCAGAGTCTAAATGTGGAAGAGCTTGGTGATGGGAACTTTGCCAACTAAATCTCAGTGTACCATCGCGAGTTCGTACTTTTCTACACGCCCCTGAGTACGCTCGTCTATGGAGTTATGTTGAAAGAGTTCCTGATTGCTTCGTCAACCCATTCACTCTTTAAGCCAGGCATCAGCCCCAAACATACCGCTCGCGAAGCCAATTCGTTCATCAATTTGTCGATACTGATCTCAATCCTGGGGCCCGTAGGTTCCAAAGGTAATGATTGATCTTTTCTTGACGGCATACAGCTAGAACGGTAGTGCTGTACAAAAGGTTCTCGTACTACGGAGGGCATTCGTTGAACATCGTCCCAAGCCTGTCTGAAGACCCTGCCTCCTGTAGAGAAATTTGGACTTCTCCCTTGGTCTTTGGATACGTAAGTTTGGCCACGCATGGCGCCTTGGAAGGTATCCACGGCGCTATTCGTATATATTGCTCGATTTGCGCCATCGTGTATATTTACTGGAATGATCGGTGCAGATATGCCAACGGGATGAGCGGATGCGATTAGTTGAATCACTTTCACTGATTTATCGCTGCCGATGACGATGCCTCGTTCCTCCAGATATTCCTGTACATCAGCAGCTTCCAGCCATTCTCCCATAAGCTGTGGAATTGTTGTATCTAAAATGGTTCTTGTTGCGCCCGAGCGCAGTTGTTGCAGATACGGCGGTGGCATACGCGGAACGGGGTTCGTAGTTTGTCCCTCGACCACACGGAACATCTTGGGCAAAGCTTCTGCGACGGGGTCCGGGAATCTTATATCTCGTAGAAATGATATACGGCGGCCAGCAAAAGGGTTCATGGTAAGAGCCATCAAGGTGTCGAATGGCAGAACCTTGGTGAGCGTCATCAATTCCGAAACGAGACAGCTAGAACCGGGTATCTCTTGTGCCAGTGTGGCAGCTGCACGCTCCATGCACGTCTTTCGAAAGCGCTCTGCCGCAATCTGCTGCTTCTCCCGTCGCAAAGCCTCTAAGGACTCGTCCCATACCAGGCGTGATGAGACGGCAGTTTCGGTGGCTGCGGTCCTGTTGACGTTCCACGGATCAACCGATAGCATCTCCTGGAAACGAGGGCTTTTGTCTCGGGATGGGAGCTCGACACTGGGCTGACAGCAGTTGCTAGTCCTGTTCATCTCGTCGGCCTGAACATCCTTGGTTATTGATGCAATGTCCATTGCTGCTTTGCTGAGCTTGATTATGATGCCCGAGGAGACACCCTGTGGAGAGTTTTCCGCAACATATTTGTGAAAAGCTACGAATTGGTCGACGGCACTGCTGAGTGCGGACTCGAGCAACGCGGAGCGCTCTTTTGCGGAATTCAGCGTCGATTCTCTCCGCGAACGATATGCTCTCTGTGCCAAGCGCATGCGCATCTTACGGCGCTTCTAAATGGAATTCACAGTAAGTTCCTCTATCCATGGCATTGTGGATCGGCACACCTACGGAAGCGTCATCAGCAGGAACAGGCGTAGACAGAGCCAATCGAGGCCGACCCCGTCGGGGAGGCGGCACATAACCAGCGTATGGCTGCCCAGCCTCTTGGATATTTTGATTGGTTTGGTCAAATTCCATAGTTTCACCGAGGTATTCAGCCCAGCATTGACAACAAAACCCAAACGAAGGCTGTAATAGAAGTTTGTCTGGGGTGCGTCTGAAGTGGTAAGCGTCTTCTTCTATTTGTCTTGCGTGGGGAGCAGAGCTATAACACAAAAAGTGCTGACATACCAACCACAAGACAAATTGATGTTCAAGTAAGCGTGGCGCCAGCGCGGAGTTCTTTCCAGCGCCTTACTGTATACAAGTGCTGCGGCTGTTCACGCACTCCGCCTGTCTCGGAATTAAAATGTTTTCAGCACTCGAACGCTTAGCAATCTCTTACGTACTGTATTGCGATATCTCGTTTGAGGAAACCTCTGTTCGCTGATTGGCTTTTGGACAAAGTACATTGAATCCACTACCATCTCATCCTAAGGCCCGCAGTCATATACAACCCGCAAGCATCAATTGTAGGTATTGGTTTTGCAGTTCACTGGGTATAAGCAATGTAACTGGCAACAATTGAAGAAAGTAACTACCTTTCCTTAGTAAATGATGGAAAAATAGTACTTGAGAAAAAGAGAAAAACAAAGACTTTTGCGTAAGCGTGAATAAGAAATATGAAGTTGTACGACTTTGTTGCAGCGACAACTAAGTTCTCCTCGTAATGAAGCATTACAAGATATATCTGTTGCGTTTGTAAAATACAAAGAGATGCCTATGTAGCTCTGTAGCTACGTCTCTTAACTGATTACAACTACTAAATAATGTGCTGGTCTATGCACTGTACTTGTGTAAAAAATTATAAAATAATAATATAGATGTTTGCGGGTTGTACTATTTGCAATAGCATAGCATACCCTGGGGTTAGCGAAAAAGCAGGGACCGCAAAATGGAATTACACAAACGTTGAAACAACGCGAGCAATTCTAGAACATTCATCATTACTTCATGTGTGTTCCAATCTATCTACAATTCCGCTATTTTCTTCTTTGCAGGCCATTTAACACAAAGCCTGAAAATGGTTCTTCTTATCACTGGCTAATGCCGTGGGTGCAGCATCTTGCGAAGTGGATAGTCTACTGTTTACATATTGGTTTGGTGTTATACGTAGTAATGCGTCTGCTATATGTAAGTGTTTTAAGCGCTACAATAGTTTATTGACTAAATCTGGAGATAAAGCGTAAACATTGTAGCCGCCCAATCAGTATTGTACAATAATAGCAGAACTCGACGGGATATGAACACTTTCCGCCTCTTACTGTAAGCCCGCCGAAATAATAGCACTGTACTACGGAGCTACAGCCCTTGCAATTCAGAGGTTCTACCGGCAGACTGAAATTGATCTTCATCCTTATTTACCTCGCCGACACCACTGACCTCGGCTCCGTGAACGCCGCTTTTCCTAAGGCTAACAATGCAACTGAGTTCATCGACATCATGGGGCACACCAGGGCAGTCATTTCTGACTTGAGCACTCTGACGACACTCAACCCGGGCGGTGTGATGCGCACGTTGGAGGATGAGCCCTTTTTACTACTGTAGGTACCCCATCTCTCTTTCAAGTTTCCCCTATTCGCTGGCATAATTACTGCCGCTATGTCTTGGCTATTCCTAGGATGCTATGTAGGTACTCATTCAGCTGCCAAGACCAAAGTTGTTTGAGGTAGGTACATGCGAGATGTGTCGGCAAATCTGTACCTGCGCGCCATGAATGTGCTCTGTAATATCATTGTCGAGGAAAGCATTGCCACCCTATAGCATTTGACAGCATTTCGCACCGACAAATCTCATGGCTTGGCTTGCCACTAATGCAGCCGCGCTCGTGCACAAAGGGTATTGTCTTTTCTTGTTGGTCCTCGATGATGACGACGGGTTCGTTGAAACTAGAGGCCTGACAGTAGTTTGTGGTGAGCTGTGTGGTACATGCCACGTTTGTGCTATGGGTGGTAATGCGAGTATAGCGGGCAATCCCGATTTATCTCGAAAAGATTACATTGCCGACAAAGCATCGGATCAACACTAGCGTTCCGTACCTGACAAGGTACTGTACCACGTATATTAGAAGAAAATAACCGCTAGTGTGTGAAGCTGCTTCGGTAGGCTTTCAAATAGCCAGGGTCCATGTGGTCTACTTCAATCTTCACAACCAAAAACGCGTTTCGGCTCTCAAGTTGATCTGCACCTATGCATAACGTTTCGAAGTAAATAAAAGCTTTAGCGAACCACGCATCAACAACTCGGTTTACTGCTTCAATCTATCAAAACCGGCGTAACCACAACCACCATGGTTGCCAGGTTTCTCTTTTCGCAAGCACTACTATACCTCCTATTTCTTTGGTTTGACTACTATAGTGGGGAGACATTAATTCTGACGAGCTTCTGGTTAAACCGCTTAAGCCTGCAATTTTCAACTTATAATACCATAAGGCTGAAATGTGTAATATAAATGCTGTTACTCTCATCTAAACCAAAATTAACTGAAGTAAAAAATGTATTACTTTACCTTTTTTTTATCTATTAGGTTGGCTGCACAGTAACCCAGTTTGTCAAGTACTAATATGTATGTTTACACTAAGTGCGTCGGAATTAACTTTGAGGCACTGCAGGTACTAAAGACACTATTCTAGTAGTCTATAGAGCACTTCTTTATATCTGGCTTATCGGCTGTCTTCTTTGAAACAATGACATATGTATCTAGAGTATTACCGGTTTAGGTATTTGTAACTTCACGCTTGGTGGGGCGACTGGAAAAACCGTGGTGATTGGTAATTGCAGATTATCAATTCTGGGAGCTGAACATCAATTTGATGAGTGCTTGACCTCTGCCTTTGCGAGGCTTGAGTAGGCATATATAGCTTCAAGTGGGCGGTGTTAACGTCCAGCTCTGTGCAACTTATAATTGTGGAATATCGCAAGCACAACATGCGCGTATCGTTGGCTAAATTGTTCGCCCTAGGCGTCCTCGCTGGGTCTAGTCAGGCGAGTCCTGTGCAACCACAGCATACACCTCAAGTGCATCCCTTTACCGTTAATCTCTCTTCGAGGGTACCTCGGATGCTGGAGCAGATTCGTAGTACTCAGTTACTCTCACAGCCGGTCTACATTGACACAGGGAATGCCAACGGAATCACTTTACATGATTTAAAATCATTTCAGAAGCAATGGCTGACAGCGTTTAACTGGGAAAGCGAGCAAAAGGAGATCAACAAGTATTGTTTCTTATCCGAGTGTAAAAAGGCAGCACCGCTGACACTTTGTAGATTCAAGCACTACACAACCCTCATCGAAGGCTTGACCATCCACTTCGTCCACGAAAAGTCCAACGCCACGGATGCAATACCACTAGTTCTTCTCCATGGCTGGCCTGGTTCTTTCCTCGAGTTCATTCCCATCATCGAAGAACTGACCAAGCAAGCGACAACGGCCAGCGGCAAAAAAGTGTCATTCGACGTAATTGTGCCCTCTTTGCCAGGATTTGCCTTTTCGTCCGCTCCTCCTGTCAATTGGACGTTTCCTGACTCTGCGCGTCTAATTAACACACTGGTAACGCAGGTCCTGCATTACGATACCTACGCTCTATTTGGAACTGACATTGGTGGTGGTATCGGTTGGGAACTCTACGATCAGTACAATACAACCGTTCGCGCGGCCCATCTGGCGTTTCTGCCGTTTCTGCCTCTTAACTCTGCACAACTTGATGCTCAAAATATCACCCTTAACTCACTGGAAGCATTTGAGGAGTCTGTAACAACGGAATGGAGCACCACCGGAGAAGGCTACTTTCTTGAGCACACAACAAAAGTATGTCACCCTTCCAGTTAAGAGTAATCTATTAGAATTACAAACAAGTCTAACACAACAAAGCCCAACACAATTGGATTAGCCCTTCAGGATAACGCAGTTGGTCAACTTGCTTGGATCGGTGAGAAATTTCTCAACTGTAAGTCTTCAGCCACTACCCTCAATGGCTCCATGGCCAGAAGGCCAACCCTCAATTTCGTTTTCACAAACTAATCGTGCATGAGCAGGGTCTGACCCCTCTGCCGGGAGTGCACCCTCTATCCTTACACACCATGAGATCCTTCGCCATGTCTCTCTCTACTACCTGACGGAGAGCTTCGCCTCGTCGGTGGTCATCTACGCACAAAATCCACAAGGCTTTAGTTCGGCGTACAGAAAGGCTCGTACCGATGCACCACTTTTGTTCAGTGCGTTCAAATACAATGTGGGCTTCTGGCCACCAGCGTTGGTGGCGCAGACAGGGAATTTAGTGCTGTATAATAGTGAGTTTTCCATTTCCCCTCCATTGGCCCCTCTTGGTAAATCGCTGAGAAAGTTGGATTACTGACATGAGTTGTACGAATAGATCACAATTTTGGGGGTCATTTCCCAGGTTTAGATAATCCACCAGCATTATTAGGAGATTTGAGAGAGATTGGAAATTATTGGAAGTGAGTATATGAACATTTGGGAGAGACTAAGAAATCATATCCCGCGGATACTGGAAACCAATGTGTGCGAACAATTGCTTGCTAAGTTGATCCATCAACTTGGCTATTTACATTTCGTAGGCTCATTATAGAATACCTATTACATTTTATCATCACACTTATTAGTGAGCAATTTAACTACACTTTCAACTATAATGTTCAATTTTAAGCAACCACAATACCTTTTGTAAAGGGTGTATTCACTTTGGCTGCATCTTGCCGATGCATATCTTGCCTACAATGTCCCAGGTCTTGTAGCATGAGGCCCCAGTGCCACGCCTGAGGAAGGAACCACATCGAATGGGACAAAGAGCCAGTAACGCATCACGCGATGTCAATGTATTAAATAGTCTGATATATCTTTTGCTACAACGTAGATAACTCTAATAAAAACCACAACGCCGAGCAGCGGCTTCTTCTTCTCCCGGTTATATAGCTATAGCTTTCAAAACTCGGCCCATATGAATCCCACTCCATAACATGCCAATCTTCTTTCTTAATATACTATCTTCTGTTATTGTAAACAAATTCTAAGCCTAAGTAGAAATATTTTCAAAACTTTCCGCATAAGATCATGGGCGATGGACGGGGATTTCGGCAGAGATTGGGCAAAGATTGGCAACAGAGCGAAAGAGCTCATCGAGAAGCGCAAATGGCGATTCTAGTGTTCAAGAACTCCTGCGGCAACATTGTAGCTCTGTGGAAACGTGTTCGAATGGGTTTGAGTCCTCATACTTATTTCGTAGCCTCAATTCGTCGTGATCTGGCTGCTGAGCTTGCAGAATGGGTAGTAAGAGACCTATTAGTCAATTGGATTGGTTCAGGTGACTCAACAATTGCTTGTCCCCGCCGCCTAAGCCAACTTGTGAAGTCCGAAATTACTGTCGGGCGATGAAAAGCCTCTTGAATATTCTCGAGGGATCGACCGCGCGTCTCGGGCATGTAAAGAGCCAGGACTGCGACTGTGACTAGAGCAAGGCCGCCAAAGAGGAAATACGCGCTGTAAGCAGATCGTTTTAATAGAATCGGTGTCAAAATTGCGACAAGCCAGTTAGTAAACTAAATAGTAAGTAAAGGATCCTTCAGCGGGGAGAATATGATTCTTACAAAACTTAGTGCTTGCGCCACAGAATTGGCTGCAGCTCTTGTGTGTCCTGGCTGTATCTCGCTGGCATATATCTTGCCTACAATGCCCCAAGTCGCGCAGTATGTAAGACTGAAGATGTAAACGCTAACAATAACGACCCAGCGCGCCACGCCCGAAGGATGAACGGCATTGGCTGCATACAAGCTGCCTATTAGAAACATGCATGCTGATAAGGTGATGCCACCACTAATGGCGGATATCCGGCGTCCCCATTTGTCGGCGAAGAGAAAGGCGGGAATGGAGATTACGAGCATCAGAATGGCAGATACGCCAGATGCTAGGAACGACGCCGTGGAGCTCGTGAGGCCGGCTTGGCTGAACAAAATAGGGGCATACTATAAAGGCGTGTTAATGAAGAACCGCATGTTCGTAGGACGTCACGTACGTAAATTACGCCATCAATGCCGGATAGCTGCACCATGCCAAGGATGAACAACGCAAGCATAGTCCTTGCACGGTAACCTCGTTTGAAGAGAATAGCAAGGCTCTGCCAAAGCGAGAGACTGACTTGTTCCTGTGTGGATGTCAAAAAGTCACGCTCTGCCTCGGCCATATCAAACTCCAGCTTTTGCAATGAGCGGCGAGCTTGTTGCGTCTTTCCATGTTGTATCAGCCACCGTGGACTTTCAGGTAAGACCAGGCAGCTCAAGGTCAAGGCGGCGCCGATGACAGACTGCAAAACAAGAGGCAAACGCCACGCAATACTGCCAGAAAGCTTGACACTCCCATAGCATGTGAAGTAGCCCAGACAAACGCCGGTAGCTGCCTGAAACTGCGGCAAACCGACGAGCATTCCGCGGTGCTTTGCCGGAGCGACTTCACAAATATACACGCTGACATTGCTCAGAAAAACGCCCTGTCCGCACCCACTGAATGCTCGTCCAACGAGAAACTGCGGCAGGCTGTTGGCGCTGCCCTGCAACACAGCACCGAGAATGACGAGCACAGAACCGCACAGGATTGTTCGTAAACGACCGAAGCGCTCGGCAACATATCCAGCAAAGAAAGACGGCACCACTCCCGCAAGCATAACAAGGGACACAGTGAAGCCAAGCAGCGTAGGAGATAGCTGACCCATGACGGCCTCGAATTGTGCCATGGTCGTCATTGCGCCGATAGAGCCCGTATCGTAGCCATTGAAAAGACCAGCAAGAGATATAGCCACGGAGGCCAGCATATATTTGGGCGGTCGGAGATGCCTGGAACCCGACATGGTGAGAATCTGACGAGAATCTGACGAGAATCTGGCGAGAATCTTGCGTGGGTGAAGAGTTACACGCCACTCTAGCAAACGTTCGTAACCTAGATGAAGCCGGGCAATGGCGTCTGTCGAAGGCCTGGGATCGGACTTATGGGGTTGAATCCTTAAGGTAAGAGATGTGTGTACCTGTGCCTATGTTTACATGTACTACGTCACAGTGGAGTTGCGGGGGAGTTACCTACTGTAAGTCGGACGTTAAGTCGAAGTCTCAATGCTAAGCAACCAAATTACATTAGTAATACGGGGAATACGGGGTGTAGGTGACACAGAAGGCAGCGGGGAAAAGTACGCTTATCGTCAAGGTTCTGAAGATCACAAGATAAGATATGAGAATCAATTAAACGCTTCTCTTGGCCGATTGGAATAGGCGCCACTCTAAGATTGGTTCCGATAGCTAGGATGAGTCCATATATTGTGTTTTATAAACAATTGGCTATATCACCAAGACCCAGATGTCTCAGGTCCTCAACTTGAAAAGCTCCTCCGCGTTTGTCTGGAGTATTTTTCTCATGTCTGAAGGGGCGAATAGATCGTTCATTGCCTTCAGGAACGAAGGAACCCGCTGGCAATCCACATACGGATAGTCCAGAGCAAACAGGATGTGGTCTGATCCCCAGGTCTGCAGAGTCAACTGGGTGACTGGCAGCGTGAAGAATCCTGAGAGGGCTACCCAGACTTGTGTTCTTAGAATCTCCCCCACACTCCGCTTCAAGCCCAGTGCCTTATGCTCGAGGGCCCCATCAAATCTCTGTAGCATAAATGGTAGCATCTCTCCTTGATGACCAATGACTAGCTTTAGCCGAGGATGGGCATCGAGGGTACCGGATATGGCCAAGCGAAGCACGTGGATTCCCACTTCGCTGTGCCAGCCCCAGCCGCCGCTCGCCATCATAGCGGTTGCGAGATTGTTTCCAGGTATCTCGTAATATGTTCGTACAACGGGCTCAGGTGGGATTCCAGGATGCAAATAAAGTGGCATATCCAGTATCTCAAACTCGTGCAAAAGCTTGCAGAATGCAGGGTCATCAAGAAACTTGCCGGTACCGCCTACCGAACCGGAAAGCATTACGCCAACAAACCCCATCGCCGCAACTCTCCGCAATTCCTCTATTGCTAGCTCTGGAGCGTGAAATGGCAGCTCAGCAAAAGCTCTGAAACGCGTCGGGTCTTTGTCAACAGCCTTTTTGAGCTCATCGTTGATAGATTGAGCAAGTCTCAGACCCTCTTCAGCGGTAGCAAATGTCGTATTAAGTGGACTTCCAAAACTGAGAATTTGCATTGTGATTCCCCCTTCATCCATATCTCGGAGTCTTTGGGCACCAACTTCGAGACCTCGACCTCGTGCGTAAGCCAGAGGAGGGTACTGTAAGATTCCCTCAAGTTTCCTCTTGACGTGGGCAACCTCTTTTGACTCGGGGAGACTCTCAAAAATTTGAGGGAACTGTACGTGCTCTTCAACAGCAATGGGTTTAATGTCATGTAGCTCAGGCCGCATATAAGTGACTCCGGGTCCAATAGAGGTAACGTTCGTAGACATTATGTTTGAGAATTGGATGGTGCTTGTAGGATGCGGTAGAGCGTTTCAATAACTGTCTGCCTTCTCGTGGCACGTAGGTATGAAGCGTCGCCTGATTTATACCTTTTGCTGCCCATGTCTTCCCTGTCATGTGTCTACCCAATTGCAACCGTCCCCGATTCTCAATCGCGGGAGATGAGTTGCTTTGCAGCCAGACTCATGTTAGCGCTATCCATATGTTGCCGCCCGCTCGTGCAGTTCTTTTAGACAAGCTAATGGAACTGATGTTCTAATCTTAAGTTGGCAAGATGTTTGAAAGCATGCAGTTCCACATTTATGCCGCGCGGTATGTGGGCCTTGAGGCTATAAGTTTGAGTTTACATTAACAATCACGCGTTAACGTCAAAAGTAACCTAGCTACGGCCGTAACGGACCAGTAATAAGCCACCGGGCTGATGATCGAAGATTAACTCCCTCTCCAATGCTAGGCTAGAGAATGGATGCTAGTGAATTATACACCCGGTATATTTATAACACAAGCGATCAATATGCAAGACTGTCTGGAGTTTGTTGACATCGGTCTTCCCATAATCTTCAACAATGGTTTCGGGCCTTCTCGAGCCAGGCTATACTAGACACAATGAATAGCCGCGGTAGTTGAAACACGAAGAGAAATCTTTCAAGGTGTTCTCGTCGGCATCTCTCATCTTCCAAATATCTTCCATGATTGAAAGCGCTTCTTGAATTGTTGTACTGCTTTTCATCATCGGCTCTGACATCAAGGCTCGAAAACATAGCTCTTGAGCGTTATCCGCCATACAACCTGCCACGAACAACGGCCAGGCCATGCCTCGTAAGAGGCCCCGTGATGATGATGATAAATCCCAAGTTAATAACCTTACTATAGACTGCACTGAGTGGCGCACCACGGCATTAGAAGGCTGCCATCCGGATACCACCACTGATAAGTATACTATGGCTGCATGACCCCAAATCTGGGTTGCGATACGAGCCTCAGAAGGCAAGCGATGAGTCGGCTTGCTGTAGTCAGGGATAGCCGCAGCACATTGTCGTATGTCATCATCGCGATTTGCATACAAAACTTGAATCTCGGAAGTTTCGAGGAGTCTGGTTTCCAAGGCATCTCGAATGACTTCGGCCTGACGAACTAGCTCCATGACATCAAGATTTCCTGCTTCTTCTCCTCTCCTCTTCCAACTGTCAAGAGTTGCAATTATTCCAATTTGAAGCAACGCCCAGTTTTGACACCCTACCACGCCCTCAAGGCCTAACACCGCTTTGGCCGAAGTAGCTTCTGCTGGAGTTGTCCCGAGAAGACTGAGGTGGTAGTCGTACAAGAGGGGTTGTTTCGATAAAACCGTGCTAAGAATGATGTCGTCCATAAAGAGAATACTCGTCGAGAATTGAAAAGCTGCTTGTTCAGCACTGGGGATGTGGATCCCTGCTTCAAGGGCTGTCCACGAGGCTGGGCCAAGACAATGGAAGGCGGCGTTCCAGTCTGTGAGAGGATCTGTCACGCCGTCATCACTCTTCCTACAGCTTTCCAAAATCTCCCTAAATAAAGTTGCGGCGGCTGTGAGATGCATTTTGTGGCCATTAAATTGCTGTTGTGCAGCCTCAAATCGCTGTAGTTGTATAATGCCGGTAAGGATACGCGCACTCCCATGCAGGTGTTGGGAGACAAATGAGGCATTGATAATGCTCAAAGCTTGGCCCATAACTCTGAAGGCGTCGTGTATTGGTACATTGACACTCTCTTCGATGCGACGTTGCTCCCCGGCGCCCCGTGTTGCTTGAGAGAGCCAATAAGCACTCTGGCACAGCACACTTTGGCGCACAACGGGGCTGCTGAGGATCATTTCGAGAACCCAAAACTTGCCGCCTTCAGTAATTGTGGGGGTGTAAAATGGATATAGGAATGGCAACAAGTGCTCATAGTAATACGTAACGAGAAACATGTCTGGTCGTTGGAGCCAATCATTACCTTGTTGAACAACGCCACTCAGTCGTTTCAACGCGCAAACACCGCTGTTGGCCTGGTCGTTCTGCTCGACGTGTTGATGTAATAACCGGCTTATCTGATATGGAGTTTCGTTTAACGCGTCGAGTGAGATTGCTGGATCGAAGTCCCTACTAATTGTAGGCCGAAGTAAAGTGTCTTTTCCTCCTGGCGTGCGGTTCCAACGACGATAAGGTGCCGTCTCTTTGATTCGGGCTTTTATATGCTGAAGCATTTTTTCCTGTCTACTTCCGCCGTCCATCCATTTAGGCTTGCTGTTCTCAGTGTAGCAATCAATTTGAAGAGATGCGCAGGCCTGACAGATGGGACGCTGTTCATCGCATTTCTTTCGGCGCAGTCGACATGTCCAACATCCACTAAAACTGCGACGGGGATTGCTAGCAAAGAGGGGATAGACGGAATTCTCCATGCTGAACTTGTTTATAGTGGGCCTGCAACGTGAATGACAATAGCTTGTCATATACGCGGCATTCGCCTATGGCAGATGTAAAAAGAGACGAGACAAGGGACGGGATGCAGAGAAGTTGCGAAAAGTAAATGGCTTTGTGAATGGCCGAAGTGGCGTCAGCAGAGCAAGTCTCGGTGGAGACGCTGCTTTAACTAAGGAGCACCCTGGTCGTTCATCCATCTAGTAGGACATCCCTCATATGATGTATTCACAGGCCTTAATGCTAGTTCAATTTTTTTTCGGAGCCAGTTATAACAGTACGACGAGCATTTTTACGGTGGCCGGGCAAAGCTTTTTGAAACATTCAAGTATTATCATTAAGCGTACCACCCGTAGGTCAAGTCCACTTATAAGTGGTGTATCCAACAATTCTTCTTCTTTCTCTTATGTATTTTCTATTCTCAACCCGTTCAAGAGGTAGGCCTAATAGATAAGCTGCAATTGTTTATTCGCTTTTGAAAATTACAACTAATGACTTTACAAGTCATAAAGATTCCTTAATCCTGTTTTTTTATTATTCTATTTTTTTACTTAGCTATGCTAATTTCTACAAAGCTTGGGTGACTCTTACCCCGAGACAAGAAAGAATTGATGGGCACCTCTGCATCCCTCACATGTCGTCACCCAGCTGCAACTGTATCTACAAACAAGTTACTTGCAGCCGGATCCATTATAGAGCTGTCGATGATCTAATATGCTGCTGTCTATCTATGCAGTTTGTTCTAGCTAAGCTACATTGTGGCCGTGGTGTGATCGAGCACTTAAAAGCCTGGGCAGCGACCGTTGACCTTCACTTTTGAGACATCTGTAGTAAGCCAACAGCCTCAAATTAAAACGTGCACTCGTACTACGTAATCATATGTGTATCTATCTGCATTGGGACCAGCAGTCGGCCGTTGGGGTTGTTTGTGAGCGCAGTTCCAAACAGAATTGGATTCTATCGAGCCCATTATAGTGTAAATTTATATCATTTTTCTATCTACTAAAAGGAATAGTATCTCCGCTACAATTTATGCAGCTAGGGGCGGCCCAGTGTAGTAACTAGTCTGGGCTTCCCTCCTCAGTTTAACACTTGGCTGCAAAGCCTTCTCAGAACTACCAGCCCTGAGTAAAGCCGTCAATGGTTGTAAGAAGTAGATCCTCCTTGAGAATCTGATCCTTCTTTGCCTTGAGTTCATCAACATCCCATTCTGCCCAAACAAATCTTCCGCTTAAAAATTCTGCTTCATCAGAAGCAAGCCAGGCAAAGAACTGGCCCGCAAGCTTCCCATCCGTCATACCAGTAGGTGGCTCTGGAGCACCAGATTTGGCGAAACCATCGGACTTGATACTACCGGGGTGGCAGTTAATGAATCGGACGTCTGGGTGTTCAAAGCGGATGTGTTCAAAAATTCGTGCTTGTCCCAGTTTGCTTCCGGTATAGCCTGACCATCCATGCAATGGGAAGCGCATATGAGTAGCAAGAGTAGAGACATTAAGAACAATGGCACTCTTGCCCTCAGGCTTGGCTCGAAGGAATTGCTGCGTAACAGTAGCAGTTCCCAAGATATTGATCTCAAAGCCAGTCCACCAACTCTTCAAATTTTCCTTGATAAAAGGTCCTTCATCTGGAAAGTGGCCAGCGTTATTGATCAAGACATCAGGGACCCCAAATGTCTTGAAAATAGCACCAATCTTTACTTCATCCGTAATATCAGCTGCAAATGCCTCGAACACGGTTTCCGGAAAAGCTTCCTCAAAGCGTTTTTTGGCCTCGTTAATGCGTTGAAGATTGCGACCAACAAGTCCAATGCGTTGTGCGCCTGCAGCCGCAATTTCCCTTGTAATATGTTCGCCTACGCCACGACCGGCGCCTGTAATGAGGAAAGATTTGCCAGTAAGTGGATTGGCTGCCACTACATTATCAAGGGCATCATAAGGTTTGACGTGGGTGGTAACAAAAGAGGCCATGGTCGTTGTCTGTTGAGTTGTTTATGCAGTCGTTGCAAGTGAAGTTGTCATTTTATCTTGCCCTAGGCTGGCTATTTATACTTTTGCGCAGGCTACAGAGCATCATAATGATTCCTGCTGCAACGACATTTGTTCATGAAAAGATGTGCTCAACGCATTACTAAACTCGGGCTACAAAAGAGATTCAAAGGTTCGCATTCTTACAAATCCGTGTATAGAGAGGAAAATAGAACATTGGGTACTTTTGTTCTATATCTAATGTGTTACTATTACTCAGCCTAGGCGGGATTCTGAATAAACATGCCGACGCTACTTTAAAATAAATATATGTGGCTGTCAAAAAGTGGCCATGCGCAGCGCTGTAATCTTTTTCTATGCAAGATAGTCCGACAATATAACCGAAGTGTAACGCGTACTTGTGATAAATTCTATTATTATCGTAGTATAATTTGTCATCGGTTGGCTTGAGATTCGCAATAGTAGAGGGAGCGAAATGTAGGTTGACCAGTCTACGGAGCGCATGCGTTCTCCATTAAGGGATTTAAAAAGCTCTTCAATGCTAAATTACATCATTTATTATGCAGATACTACGATTATTCTGAGGTTTGCAGAATGTATACATCGTGAGTTACGAAGAGAGAAAACACTGTAAACTAGCAAAATGATTAAATTACCTGGGTAGAACTCAAGAGAGTATAATGATCTCACCTTCTTGTATCGACCAGCATGTCTAATGCCAAGGCCAAGCACCCATACAGTCACCTTGTCAATACCATGGCTCGAATTCTTTCATCATAATATTTATACTTTTATTTGTTGGCCAATTTGAGTATTGTTTCTATCTGCTTGTGACAGAAGCAGCTTCTATCAAATCAGGCAAACGGTCTTTTCGATACGCAGGCCCATAGGCTAAACAATGTGACGCCTGCGTAGCTAGAAACCGCATAAAACTTGATTCCGAGAATCTCACAATTCGTGGCGTAGAGACTTGTTGGGCTGGAATTGTTGCCGCTCTGCCCCCTCCCTGCGACACGGCGGGGAAAAACACGTCCGCATTGATCAAATTGGGATTGAACGGGAGAGTCGTTCGCGACTGTGCTTCGCTATAATTCTCTCGCTGTCCTAGGTCGATTTCTAGAATATCTCCCGTTATCCTCCGAACTCCGTGCTGTAGCAAATAAGACTCGACGCCGCTTGCATTGAGTAGTGTATGGCGTAGACTGGAAGTCTGCAATTTTGATGCGTGAATGTCTCCCAGCGCATCGGAATCCACAGCGGGACTCAATGTTGGGAAATGTTCGTGGTCTTGAGCATCGAGAATTTGAAACCTTGTGATGCCCAGTCTATAGGCTTCTCGCTGCCCTGGGCCCAAAAACCACCGAATGTTAAATAATATTTCATCTCTCGAGTGTAATTTGAGCGCGTAGCGAAATATATCCTTGGCCACGTCTGAGAACGTCACGTCGGTTGCCTCCAGTAGGATGTAGTAAACATAGTATAGGGTGGATTGAATAAGGAGGGTGCTCATGGACTGAGCGGTGGGGTGTCCAACAGCCTCGCCGAGAGTAGCCGTGTATGAAAATGGTAGATCCCTTGTCCAACCGTTTCCTAGCACGTTGGTGGGAGGCCCTGTAAGTTGGGGAAGCAAGGATGGGGGTGAGCCGAATTGATCAAGAAGACTCCAGAGGTTTCCAGAGTTCGGTGAGTTCCAGTATGGCAGATCTGATACTTGCTGGGATGAGCTTGCGTCTGTCATAACTGCTACTGGCGCAGCTACCTCCTCAGTGACTGGGATCTCAACCTCATGCGGAGTTGGTTGGCGGATGTCACCTTGACTTCCGGTGTTTGGAGAGTCCCACTTTTGATCCGAAGAAGCTGAAGCTAAGACGAGAAACGTGTGGATGGACTCTTGGAGCCTCCCTGTCAACTCAGAGTCTCTGCGTTTCTGGTTCGCCTGGATAACATGGTTCACAAGCTCGAGGAAAGTATCGCCCATCCGCTCAACTGTGTTCTCAAGCTGGGATATGCGTAGCTCATTTGCAGCCTCAGTGGCCCGTTTTCGAGCTCTGAATATACTTTGAGCCTTTCTGTTCTTTTCTCTTTGAGCCTACGTATCAAGTAAGCCCACATTGTTCGATGGAGTCGATAGGACACCGCATAGTACCGACAAACCTTTACGGATGGATCAATATCTTTTCGGGGGCGCCCCTTGCCCCTCTTTGGGACTTCCAATGCGGGCATGTTACCTTGCAAAGCAGTTGGGCGATGATGTCTCACTGCCAATGATGGTCAAAACAGTTAAACATGTGGTTTTGCAGCCAAGTGCGGAGTTATTATTGAAGAATTTCTCTGACTAAGTGGCAGAATCCTCCCGACATGGAGAAATTGCTTACTTATCAGCCTCTTGTGCTCTGTCAGCTGAAGCATTTTAGAGTTTGGATCGGCCGTTTACGTTATTGGACCGATCCAGCAATATAGCTAATGCACAAGCCACTGACAAAGATCGGTGGCTTACGTCCTCTCCATCACGCTAATGGATGTCTAATTATCTACACCGCCAGTGAAGCCCATCCTTCAGAGCTATTGGTATCATGACTTGACCAGATTGGTTTACTAATATGGATTTTTGTTTACAGATCAGGATGTAGAATGATCAAAGAAGCTTTTCACTTGTGTAGGCGCTATTATTGACTTGGTGAAGCCAACTTTGGGGGCTGATTTAGTTGGATGAAAAGTAAGGTTAATGATAACCGTAATGTGCCCCTTAAGAGGGCAAAATGTGGGACGAGGAGATGAAACTCGACGACGATTGATACATGAGAGTATATTTTAGGACTATAAAGAGGAGGCTTTTACAGTGCTACTTGTCTTATTTGAAAAGTTATTTACAGTTCCTAGTAGTTCTCTATGCTCTATGCTCTATGTTAAAGGGGTGGACATGAGTTAAAATGCTTTGGCATGGCTAAAGATTGCTATTCCGACTCCAAGTGCGCATCAAACAGCCCTTGCACGACACAATTTTTAATATCACTTCTCCCATGTAAAAAAATAACTACAATGTACAAGAGCGGCAAACAGTATTGGCAAATTTCCTATGCTTGCGCAGAGTTACTGATATGGCAAGCTTCCAACATAGCTCGCAGAGGCATTGCAAATTGTCATTTGCTGACAAATTGAAAAAACTCGGTCCAGTCTTGTGCTGCGACCCACTGTTTCCAGCTCGTAAGCTCTACTACCTGCAAGTTGGCAATATTAGAGAAGCATCATTTGCTGCAGGCAAGCTCTGGAATCCTACCTGGCTCATATCGATTGTTTCAATCTCTGTTTGGATCGATCGCAGATCGCCCAGTTCTTCCAGGCATCTCATCTGCTCGTAAATCTCCAGAGCCATGAATTCAGGCCCTCCAAGCTTTCCAACTCTATCAGTAAATTCTTTTGACGATAGAGTTTCAATCTTGGCCTCGACACCAACAACTATAATCACGATTGGTGAGCAAACATTACTTATTGATTCAAGAATATCAGAATGATTACCTTCTGCCCATTGTTCAATTAGATCTTGGGCGGAAAAAAACTCCCCTATCGCAACAGCGATCTTCTGAAAGTAGTTTTGCGGCTTCTCAATGATAGCCCCAAATACCTTACCCAAATCTTCGATGCTCAAATATGACAGATTCGAGGTACCGCCATCAGGGTACCACGCGACATACTCATCACCGACCTAGTGATCGAATTCAGTTTTGATCAAGTAAGGGAAATACTGTTTGTTGGGCGAATAAGTATTATGATCAAAGGGAGAGTGACAGCGCACCTTTCTTGGGCCACCAAGCATTGGGTAAAACTTTTGGTCGAAAGTGAGATAGTTCTCATAGTATATGGGCGAAAATATGAGGGTTGTCTTTGCCCACAGATCTGGCTTGGCTCTGATGTAATGATTCAACACCGCTTTAGTGTCTAGGCAGTAAACGTTTAGCGGAGTGATAACTGAACACGACCCCAACCATGGTGTAAGATGACATACTGAAATGATACATGTTTCTCCATTTCATGTCTGAGAGAGGCGCGAAGTCCAGCAAAGTCCCAAAGACGAAATGTCTTAGACTCTCCGTACGAGCAGCAACCTCGATGGCTGTCATTCCATCCGTGATTTCGGTATTAAGGTTGGGCGAGATGGCATTGTTCTGAGTATTCCAGTAGTCCGTAACTAAAAAAACTACCTCTGCACCTGAGAATGCTTCTACCAGACTCTGCCTGTCCGAAAAACTTGCTTGAACAAGGGATACATTGGGACCTAGTGACAGGAGTGCCTGTGCATTGGGCTTATCTGGGGACCTCGTAATGGCGCGGATTTTAGCGTCGGTATAGGTTTTGGCAAGATGCCGCACAATGGCCCCTCCCTAGCTCAATATTAGTCAATTGTTGACCGACAGGCAGAAGTAGCGAGTTCAATAACCTGCTGGCCTGTTGCTCCAAGAATGGCGAACGTTTTGTACTGCATGCCTTGTGAAGAACTTGGTAGTCAAATATTACAAAAGAGAGTTTTACATGATGTAGAAAGGGCAAATCACAGGCGACAAAGATTTATGCCGCGGAAGACGGTGTCTTATAGCTAGGAAATCTCACCGAAGCAAGTCCAATATTGCACTAGTCATTTGAGTTTACGATTAAGTAGAGAAAAAAGAAAGTTTACCGTGGTTGGGCGAGTTCACAATAATGGCGTGCAAGTTATTTGAAGGCGCTAGCACTTGACGCCAACACGGACGCTTGACAAATTATCCCGGAGCAAGAAGCCAATCACTAATACTTTTAAACGCCAGACGAAAGAGGATTGCATCATACTCTCAAATGCAGTCTTTTACATGATAAATTGCTTGAGAAATTAGAACAAAGAAGCTTACTACTAAGAAAAAATAATTATCCGGTCACTAATTCGAGTTTAGATGGTTTCTATGAAAGATTCCTCAGCAAGGAAACTCCCCGTGACAGAGAATTCCTCAGTAATATACATAGATCCTTTATTTTTTATCAAACATCTGTCATTCTGTCAATATCCGTCATCTATAGCCTTTCTATTAGTATTACAAACCTTGTAAATGTTTATCTGTGCTCCAGTACTTTCCAGCAAGTGACGTAACTGACAAAGCAACGTTCTTCTACAACCAACGTGTTCTCACCACCTCATAAGATTATGGAAGAAGCCACTGGTCCACTTAGCTTGGAATTTGAGATTACGGGTAGCCAGATCACGACTCCGAGATGGGAAGACATTAATCGGACGAAATCCGACTAATTGGATAGGCACGGATACCCAAGATACTATTCAACTCTGCGGACACACCTGAAAACGAACCGATACACAAACCAGACAATGATGTTGTTAGCTAGGTGCACAAAGTCGGAAAGTCTACTCAGTTACTGTTTAAAGATCGGAATAGCATTGTGTAATGACATCTGGCTAAGATCTAAGGTCCACGATCTCAAGCCAGGCGATCATGTCCTAGGGCCACCCCTTATACTTTATCAGATATGGCGTCTCCGGATAATACGCATCTCCATAGATGCCTGCAGTGGTGTCAAATTAATAGTAACGTTGATCGACGCTTCTGAGAAGCTGCCACATTCGAACTGAGCTATTAACTTAATATATTACTTAAAATAAAGAAGAAAAAAAAGAAAAATGGGACTTTAGGGCCTGATTAATGAAATTACTTCCTCACGGGCGCGCTAAGAATTATGCTTGAAGTAAGAAAATTGCATCTTTAAGATCAGCCAAATGGATTAGGGTGTAAATAGAATTAGTTGTGTGCCGTAACAGTATTACTCTTCAGCTGTTTTGCAGGCACAGCGCTCTTGAATCGTAAGAGCAGGCTGATTGCAATTCTATTGAAGCCCACCTTACAATCACCAATAATAGATACATATATCTAAAGAACCAACTTATTTGCAGCCTCGGTAGCCTTTGTCTCTATTTCACAGTGGGTTTCGTGGAAATCGGGAACCTTAGTAAAATGTCCGATTAATTTATCAACAACCATGGCGAGCTCTAATTGATCTTATGAGCACGCTAATAGCCACGGAAAAGATTTATAAATTTAGGGGCCTCCAGATAGACTAAAAGAAAATAATCTTAAACAATTTGTAAGCTCTTCGAGAATAGAGCATCAGGGCAAATAGTTTTTGTCATGTTTTTTGCTTCGTGTATCCGCAACAGTAAGCAGGCTATCTCCAGAACTGAGTGAAAAAACTAAGGGTGACGCCTAGTTTCTTTCTCATCGATTCCATATTTGACATTTGACAATCAGTCTGCTTTGAAATCTGTCGTTAATAAATAAGTATTGCGTAATGACTCAGGTGAAGCGGAGTTGTAGATTCTGCTGGATTTCGACTATATCATCAGATCCAGCCGCGCCACTCTCCAATAGAAGATTGTTCTCCAAAGCTTGACTTACATCGCCATTCGCCCAATTTCTTTAAATCTTTTCGAAAAATAGACACGGAAAAGGGAAAACAGGACGACAAAAAAAAATTGCCTTTTGCACATCGCTGAAGACAAGTGAAGCCAATGAGTCCTCCCAACGAAGCCACCTCGGTCATTCCAGATGGCAACTCATCTGACGACACGGAAAATCAAAAGACATCTGGAAATGAGAAAAGTCTCGACGATTCGACGCCATCTTTGCAGCAATCCATCACGCCCTGGAAATGGTACTCCATTTGCGTTGGGCTGTATCTTACCGCTCTGCTATATGGTATGGCGATGACGCAGACAAATGAGACTGCCAGAATCTCAGCGAGCTAACAAATTTTTACAGGCTTAGATACCTCTATAGCAGCAGATGTCCAAGGGCCCATCTTGGAGACTCTAGGAGAGATCGAGAAGCTGTCATGGGTGGGCATCGGCTTCCCTATGGGCTCCGTTGCCACCATTCTTTTGCTCGGCTCCCTGTATGGTGCTTTCGATATCAAATGGCTCTATCTCGCGAGCATAATTCTGTTTGAAGTCGGAAGCGCTGTGTGCGGAGCTGCACCTTCGATGAACGCCATGATTATTGGCAGAGTTGTGGCAGGAGTTGGAGGAGCCGGAATGTATCTTGGGTGAGACGAGACCCCAGCATTTAACACATAGTCTACAGAATCAAAAGTGTTTCGTACTGACCAACAATATCTAGCTGCCTCCATTACATAGCCGTTTTCACCAGCCTTGAGCAGCGTGGCCTGTACAACGGACTCGTTGGGCTATGCTGGGGCGCTGGCTGCATTCTTGGCCCTGTTGTTGGCGGAGCATTCGCCAGCAGCGCCGCCACTTGGAGATGGTCGTTCTATATCAACCTAGTCCTGGCCGCTGTTACCGCACCAATCTACGTGCTCTGGTTCCCTCGGCACAATCCTCAACCTACGATTTCCGCAAAGTCGAAGCTCGCGGCTGTTGACTGGGTTGGGGCCGCGTTAAATGCGTCCACTTTTACACTCTTTATGGTTGTTTTGGCGTATGCCGGTACCACCTGGAAATGGAGTTCTGGTGGTTCAATTGGCCTGTGGGTTGCGTTTGGTGTTTCTCTCGTCAGCTACGCAGTTCAGCAGACGTTTTGCATCTTCACCTCTGAGAAGAACCGACTGTTCCCCGTCCAGTTTCTTAAACGACGCACAATGCTTCTCCTCTATTTTACGACTGCAAGCGCCTCTACGAGTCTCTTTGTGGCGGTTTACTACGTGCCTCTGTTCTTCCAATTCACTAAAGACGACTCTGCAATTAAGGCTGCTGTACGCCTACTGCCTTTTATAACTCTCAATGTTACTTTCACCATGGTCTCAGGCATTTTACTGCCGGTCTTCGGCTATTACATGCCATGGTATATACCATCAGGGGGCCTTATGCTGATTGGCGGCGCGCTCATGTATACGGTAACTCCCAGCACAAGCGTTGGCGCAATATATGGATTTGAGATTCTCATAGCCGTTGGTGCTGGTCTTTCATCGCAGCTTGCCTATGCAATTGCACCTGCCAAGGTGAAGGCACATGAGGTTTCTGCAGCTATTGGATTCATTAATGTGGCCCAGTTAGGCTCAATTTCCATTGCGTTAGCAATTTCGGGCTCTATCTATCAAAACCTTGGACTGAAGCTTCTCCAGGATGCTTTACAAGACTATAACTACAGTCAGGCAGATCTTCAATCTGCGCTTGCTGGTGTCAAATCTGCTGTTTTTTCACACAGCAATCCATTGATAAAAGAGCTTGCTATTAAAGCACTCGTCCGAACAATTAGTTCGCTCTATGGCCTTGTTATTGCAGCTGCAGCTTTGACTTTAGTTAGTGCTGTATTTATGAGGTTCGAGAAATTGCAGTTAAAGGTTTCAGCGGGTTAGATTAAAAGAGTGCTGTACCTCGGTAGGTAGGAATGGAATAGATGTTTGGGCTTCATTGGACCATAAATTGCAATATAATTACATAATTTAAAAGGGCTAATTAAATTTCATTTTGTCACTTATGGAATAAGTTTAATATTCACCATAAAGTATATCAGTCTAACTTTTATATACACAGGTTGAATGTCGGAAGCTTTAATTACATGATTCTTACTTCTAAGGCCTTGGTAGTCATTTCGGCCTGCGGAATTAGCTCCATGACGTCGAGATTCGCTGCTACCCTTTGCCCTTTTTTCCAATTTTCGAGAGCTGCGGTTTTTTCTAGTTTGAAGTAACATCCAGTCGCGACACCCTGCCGCGCCCTCAATGTCCAACACTAGCTTGGTACAGCACATGCTTTTTTAAGACGGAAGTGATGGCTTCGATGTTCTGCACACCGCCCTGTCCCGAGGAGTTGATGCCATCATTCAGGTCTGAGACTTGAGGGCTGCCGATGTTGATGTCCGGATTGTCTTTTCTAGGCTTTCCTCTTTTTAGTAGAACACCGCTCAAATGTGTAAATAGGCCTTAATATTGGTTCAATACCTTTCATAGTCTACTATAATAGTACAACACCATCATTTACTGTAATTTGGCGGAATATTTTGAAACGTGGAATACTATCATCAAGAACACCTTATATAACATAGATCATGTCAAATAATAAGTGGTATATCCAGACTCAGCGCATTCAAGAAGTTCTCTGCAAGCTGCAGTTAGTCCTTAGGCTTGCCTTCTTTATCCCCAATTTGTGGCCAATCACTTTGTAGATTGCAAGCTTTCCCAGATCCCGGATACCCAGCCACCCGGTGCCATTCCCTCCATTGTGATAACCTTTATGCTAAACAACCATTTCCCATCTTCCTGTCTTTTCACGTAGCTGTCCCATCTCCCCCAGTGATCAGGCGATTTGACGTTAGTACTAGCAAGTACGTGGGCTTGACAACGAGCCTCATTTGGTGCGACAAACTGAATGTCGACTGTCGTAACGTGATGCGTCAGCTGCTCTGGCATGTGCCTGATGACCTCTCTGATTTCACTCGGAGGTCTCTCTGAGCCGTCCGAGAATTTTATCTTCGCTCCGGGTTCAAACAACGCAGCAAGCTCTAAAGGCGGAACGTTTTCATGGGCTAAAGCTGCATATCGGTAGACGAGTGCGAGAATAGCCATACGAGCGGCTCCTTCTTCTTCTAAGCTTGCGAATACGGCCGAGCCGGCTGGTAAATGCTTCTGAGACATTTCTTGGTGTATTTAGTTTCGACTTTAGCAAAAGAAGAGTCAAAAAAGCGCAAGTGAGTGTGCTACTGGTATAGTTCTTTGTTGGTTATTTCTTTTCCCGCTGTATCAGCGAAGGCAAGACCCTTTTATTTAGTATCTATTCTCGGCTTATAAATCTCTACATCCCAAGGTGTTCCTTGCCTAGGCATTGTAAGCTTGGATCAAGGATCGATGAGATGCATACCGCGCAGCTTGTGGGGCACCCAGATGGGCTTAACAGTATTGCCGCTTGGAGAAGGACTTAAGGCGGACTTAAGAATTCAGAGTTCCTCAACGTTGTACTACAGCAAAGTACAAGGCTCACTGGACTTCATCATAGACATTGATAGAAAGCAACACGTAAAGCATGAAGCTGGCCGGTTATGGTGGATGATAAAGTCACCATGCCTATATAAACTATGATCCAGGCCAGGTGCACGTTTTGACTACGTTTATGCCTTTGAAGCTGACGTCTCAATCATTATAGCCTGTTCAAACACAAAAGGTCGTCAGCTCTACAAAATTTGAGAAGCTCTTCTCACGAGGCTATTGCAGTAAAAAAGGTTCAAAAGCATCCACTCGGTCTATCTTAAGCAGTCTTTAATAAAAACAACCTGAGAACAGTCTCGGAGTTCGCAACCTAAGGCAAAACTAAAAGACTAGATCGGTTGACTAAGACAATCGCTTATGTCCCGAAATTATTTGAACTGTCAAGCTTTTGAAGTCAAGATGACAGCGATGGTCCTCCGGTATGATGCTTCTGCCGCTCTCGGAAAGTTTCTCCCTCTATAATGAGCCTTAGTCTCTAGCCTGCGTCTATAGCAAGAGAACTAGCCTCGGGTCGGGGTAAAATATCAGCTTTAAAAGCCCCAAAAGACGATATGACAATGAACCTAGCCCCTTTAGCTTTATTCGAGCTAATACCGTAGCTCTTGAAACTGATGACACATCGCCCTTAAGGACCTTGGTTAATTTCACGTTTGAGCATATAAACTAGAATACGTATGCGCTGCTCATAGCAAGGCTAACGCAATGAGGTAGCGGAAACGTTTGTCGATGTTATAAGGAAGCTAGTATTGATAGTACGATTCTACCTACAGACGGAGAAAGGGTGTTGAGAAAGTCGGGTAGATAGTGCTGTTAGGCTAGCAAGAATACTACCGCCGACTATTACTTATTACCGTCAGTCCTTTAGGACCCACCCACACTTACAGCTGTGGTACTTTATGGAGATGCTGTGCTGGTGGTGCTAAGCATCGTTTATAGCGCTTTATATAGCTATAATAAAACCAATAACTACAACAATTACTACCCGATACTTTGAGAGAAGCATATCGGAGCAGAGCTAGCTAGTCCAAGCTACTGACTGCGATTCAGGTGCTTGACAGAATGGAAGATCTCCTATGCATGAGTAGGTATAACGAAGTATAGATTTTTTGTTTTTGTTTTCATGTGGCAAAGAGAAAGACAGGAATCGATCTTAGTTTTCTGGAATACATTACTATAGCTAGGGGTGACGACCAAACATCTGCAAAGGAGCTAGCGAAGTGGCGACGCATGGTCAACACAGAGACCAGCCAAGCTTACTGTAGGCGCTAGCCTGTATTCGAGATTTCGTCCATTACGGTAATATGGTATACGAATTTTAGCATCGCCAATTTCCTCTTCATTTGCAACCGCTGCTTGTTATTTGCAAAAGAGGCGAAGAGGTGAAGAGATGGGCGAGATAACAGGTTGGTCTCGTGAAAGCAGCCAGCCAGCTAACCGCATGCAAGCAGCTTGTCCGCCAAAAGATGCATCATAGTATTGTTCGCAAATGATATCTAGTATATCTAAGCAAAACTGATACATGTAAGCATTATTAGTAGGCAAAAGGGGATAACCCTCAGAAGACTATTGAGGTACATATATTGACAATCATCCCTCCAACCTAACCAGCTAACATTCTCTTCAAAGAGCACGAAGGCTGACGGGCTTGATGGCTTTCTGCTGCTGACTGGATATTACCCCGCAACCCCACCTTCATTTCTCCCGACCTGATTTTTGGTTATTAAGATGAGGCCAAACCGGTCCCATTTAGCGGCAAGCCATGTGTCATTGCCTCCAATCAGCGACAGCCATACCACGCCTTACGAATGACTAACGGCGTCAATTAGTCACTCTTCTCAGGTCAGGAATGCGCATTCATACTCCAACGAGCCGTCTGCATCATAGAATCACCACGCCCTAAGGTAGATATCCCGGGCTACTATTTCACGTAGCCCAGTACTTCGCTTGTTATACCTTACCATCCATTGTCCTAAAGATGGGTATCATGGGCTATGACGATCTCATAAATTTCTCCTCCAACATCGATAACACCAGCGTACTGTTTCCATGTGGATACTGCGCTCAGCATCACCTTCACTGTGAAGTGGCTCAAGAGGCCGCATTTCTTGGCGCCTGTACATCATGCATAGCCGAGGGAAGAGACTGCGATTTTATGACCGACACCAGTGTGCCTGAGGCTCAGCGAGAACCGTCCGTTGCATCTCAACTCTCGGCTGACGACCACACGAATACATCGAAGCAGCCGAGATCTAATTCTCACAATGGCTCAGAATCCGGCGCCAATATTCACGACTCACTGGAGGAGCATTTAGCTAAACATGCCGGAAACAATTCCAAGGCCGGCGCGAGATTCTCGCGAGAGGCACTTCGCATTCTCAGGAACTGGCTGCTCTCCAACCATCGCCACCCCTACCTAAGTAACGAAGACAAGGACAATCTGGCATGTCAAACAGGGTTGAGCAAAACGCAAATCAGCAACTGGGTTGCAAACGCCCGACGAAGAGGCAAAGTTCGAACTCCGAGCTCTGGCTCCACAAGCCCATATCGACATCCCAATGGCATTAACATCCCCCGAAGCGTGACTCCCGCTCTGAGAGAGATGGGCCCTATGGAACGATGGCAGCATTCTCCGCCTGACCAAGAACCTGCTTCCATAACGGACATTGCTACCGCAGCCCTGTCCTCAGAGTTCATGGGCGGCCTCGGCCCCTCGCCAAACAGTAACAACGATTTCGATGACCAATTAGCGGGCTCTGCCGATCAGCTCTCATCTGCCAGCAGTTCGAAAACCTCAAATTCTAGTAGGGGTTCTTTTGCTTCAGCTTATTCCCACGTGTCTCGTGGATCTATAGAATCTCTAACATCGTTGAAAAGTCGGGGAAGGCGTCGTCGACGCCGCCAAATCCCCAAAGCCGTTGACGTTTCGACAGTCATAGCGCCTATTCACATGTACCAGTGCACTTTTTGTACCGAGACGTTTAAGACGAAGCATGACTGGCAAAGACATGAAAAGTCGCTACATCTGTCTCTCGAACGATGGATCTGTACGCCAGATGGGCCAATACAATTTTGCGCCGAGAGGAATTGTTTGGCATGCGTGTACTGCGGAGCTAAGAATCCATCGCTAGATCATACCGAGCAACACAACGATTTTGTCTGTACTGAAAAGTCATTAGAAGGAAAGACTTTCTATAGGAAAGATCATCTGCGCCAGCATTTGAACATTGTCCATGGTGCCAAGTTCCAGAAATGGCCCATGAATGGCTGGAAAGTATCCACGCCAAAAATCCGGTCCAGATGCGGCTTCTGCGGTATTTTGATGGACTCTTGGGATTCGCGCGTGCAACATCTAGCGCAGCATTTCAAAAATGGCAAATCAATGGCACACTGGAAAGGAGATTGGGGTTTTGGGGAAGACGTACTCCCAGTTGTTGAAAATGGAATGCCCCCATGTGAGTTTTTTCTCTTTTCTTATTAGCCTTCTAAATAATTTTCAATCACTTCCTTGCTAACGCATATGTTAGACCTTATTCACCACGAACGGAATACTCCTAACCCGTTTGAAGCCTCCAAAGACGAAATTGGTACCACCAAGACGCTTGAAGATTATGTCAAGTTATGGCTCGTCGAGTACATCAGGGATCTAGCCTCAGCCGGGATATCGCCTACCGACAATCAACTACTTATTGAGGCACAGAGGATTGTACGGAAAACCGACACAGAAGACACATCACTTACTGGGCCTGATGTCTCGTGGTTCCGCGATCTGATCATGCTTTGCGAGCCGTCGTACCCCATTGCTCAAAGCTTAGTCAACCAGGGGAGCCGAAACATGGCTAATAACCTTTCGTGGATAACGCAAATCGAAAAGATAAAAGCTTCCAAATCTGTTAGCTCCGGCCTGAGCATTATCGGATGCGAAAAGGAAAGGTTATTGATGAATTACGTGAAAAGCAAGCAGGCATTGGGCCAGATTCCCACCGATTCCGAACTCCAGGTTCAGGCATGCAAGGCTATAGAGGACGTTGAGCCCAAGTCGAATTTTAAGAGTCGAGAGGCTGTTCAGTGGTTCGAATTTTTGATTAACTGCTCGACAAACTGGCTATCAGAGTTTAAGCGTCGAGCAGGCTTATCCCTACCTCTCGTCCGAGGACAGCTCAGTGAAAAGGAACTATTGGCTAATGGTGGCATCATAACATACGATCCAATCGAGATACAGGAGACTTCAGTTCATGACATTTTACTGCAACAGTCCGCCGAAGAGATGCTCGACCAGGATATGCAACGCGATCCGCTTATCGTATCAAATGGGTTGGATTATTTGAAAGCCTACAAGGGCCGCAATAACTTGGAAACAGATGCTCTACTACCGACACAAGAAGCCATAGAACAAGCATTTGCACATCAAAGTAGCGATTCGGGAACTAATGCAACCATTTCCCCCCAGGCATTACACTGGGGCTACTCGGACGAAGCCATTGACGGCACTTTACCGATAAATACAAACGACGAGATTTCGCCTGCTACCGTACAAATGCCCCAACATAACAGTTCTCCAAATCAGCCACCGCGATACTTTCTAAGCGATGTCAACTGTTATGGGAGGCTGGAAAGAGAGCTCACTCGATTCGTAGCGAGCTGCCTAAGCCCGAACAACCCACTACAACACGTGTGTTTCCATCCCACTGCTAGGAGCCTTATAGTGCTAGAGATTGAAGTTTGTACTAATTCTACTTAGATCCCCTCCGATGAAGAGATTCAACACCAAGCCCGCTGGATTATATATGACGATGACGATCCGTGGAACCAGACCGCCGCTGATAATGTCGAGTGGCTTGCTCGCTTCAAACACGATGCTGGCCTTACCCCCTCTGGAGAGTTTGGACTATCGCCAGTTGCTCCTCCTCGGCCATGGACGGTGCAAGATGGCGGAACAGGGTTCCATCCACCTTTTGTGAAGCCAAAAGCAGGCAAACACATAGAATTCACCGAAGACACATTCGTTTACGTTGACAATCAACCCTACGCCGTTAGCAAAGATACTGCGGGGCGCTATATGGATGCTCTCTTCGAAGGAGAATTCCGATTCCCTGCCTCAGTGTTCTGCTCGCGCGAGCTTGAAGATGGGTTGAACGCCTATATCGAAGAGTGCATTATGGGTCTAAGCATCCCCACCGATGATGATTTACGTGCCAAGGCACGCGAAATCCTTGGCGTAGATCGCACCGCAGCCGACGATCCCAAGTTGCTTCAGACCTTCAAGTCAATGCATACGCTGTGGCGCAAGCAGACGAACGGCGAAAGTAATTATTTGCCACCAGATGTTCACCTGGACAATGGGGCCACCGAATTCATGAATGGCGTGGATATGCTGATCCCCGACATTTAACAAATGGGCTCTATTGACTCCATTGCTGAAATTTCGCTCACGCTAGGTGCCTAGTTTATTTAGGAGCCCAAGATATCTTTTGACATCCGCTCCTGGGAATGGTATATCTTGTTATTTGAGTTTCAATAGTCTAATTACTATTCCTGCTCGCCGTATTGAAGGCAAGATCCGTCAATTTTGACTTTGGTTGGCCTCAGTAGTTGGTTTCTTATTAGAGAGTAGTGATAATAAATAATATTCTAATCCATAAAACATAGTCAAGTTTTCATCGTGATCTGCCAGGTTATGGTGTAGAAACTATTACATCGTCAGGCTTTGGCGGGGCCAGATAATCTTTGGGTATGTGATCAAGAGGTGGCGCCTAAAAGAAAGTCAGTGAACACACATCTACTCTCATGATTTATTCTTACTTGAAGACGCTCTGCCCATTCACGTATATCTTCATAGTTCTTGCATGTATGTTTTGTGCGGAAGTCTGGAAATGCCGTTGGCTCCTCCGGGTTGATCCACACCTGACCCAGAACGCCCGTATCTACATTACACATCAAGACTTGGCGAACTGTGTCAAGGCAGTGTGCTTCGCATTAATTAGAGCCAGTATCATGGATATAGTATATACTTCGCTAATTAACTTACTAATATGCCGACGCAGGATATCTTCTTCATTTAGAAATGCATGCTCTCCCAACTTTTTATATCGATCGTAGTTGAAATAGAGCGCTTTGCGAACTAGATTCTGATATACGGTCAGCAATACGCTTCAATTGAATGGTCCAAGCAATAATCATTACCAAGCAGTGCAAGTGATGCATCCCCTCGACGTTGACCAGAAAACCTCCACCATGCTTTTTCGCACGCTGGACAAAGGATGCTCCCAGCCCGCTAGCTAAGCCATCCTCGTATGAGATAACACCAGCTCGATCTATTGATCGTTAAGTATAACATTTGAGCTTCAATAATATCTGGATACTCACAATTAACACCGAGATCTTCCCATGCTTTGTCGACTTCTGGCGATCCCACCTGTCGATATATATTCTCATGCATGAACGATCCATTGAACTCTTTGGCTTCGTATCGAATCGCTACATCACGAACTAGAGGTGCTAGAATTTCTTGCCGTTAGAATCTCGTCAACTTGTGCTTCTGAAAGTCTTACACCATTGGTTTGTATGCGTTGCGCATACAGCATCAAAAGTCGGTTGTCGCGTAGGCACACATGTCCCAGCCCAAAAAGAGATCCCACAGGCCACTGCCAATACAAAAAACAGGCAAACAGATTTTTTAAAAAGCTTGCAAAAATCGGATTTCTTATATCGCTCCCGGTTGGTCGAATGTTGAGGCAAGCTGTCCTCCTCGTCAGACTCATCCGAGATGCTGGAAAGCAGCCGACGTAGATGTTGTCTCTTGTCCATCATTTGGCGGGACTATCAGATTCAGACATACAAAGAGGAGTTGAAGTTTGAAAGTAATTGTAAAGTTGGGTTGTCAAAACGGAATAAGCAATTGGCACCATACGCCACTAAATGATAAGATCACGTACTCAAATCTAAACTCTATTTTTCAGCTCTTCTTCTCGAAACTTTAGCTTTTCATTATCAAGACCAATAAAATCCTGTTATAAGGCTATTTTAAAAGCAGATCCCTGTTTCATTAGTCTAAATCCGAGCAAGCTAATGATTTCCACAAGCAAAAAGCGACGATAGTTATAATACCGGTTCTTCCGCCGACTTTTGAGGCGTCTCGTATGCGGAGGATCCCCTTCTAATAAGCATCTAGCCAATCCACATTCCAGACATAGACTGCCTACGATAGTAAAATTCTATGACGACATAAATAGTCATAAGGTTATATTGTGTTTCAACATTTCTAGACTGACGCTGCTATTCATGCTGCACGACTCGGTAATTGTCTTCACGCTTGCGCTGCAATATGAAGCAATTACATTGAGCCAGCCCATTCGTATACTGGTTTTCCTCGAATAACAGACACTTCGCAGCTGTGGCGTTGTTTCAATAGCTTAATTACTATCTCAAATTCATGACTTACTTGAGTAAAGTTTTGACTTGCCTTCTAAGACGTATTGACAGGGCGTCATATATGAATAGTCTCGATTAAAGTTTTAAATAAGGACCAAGAGGTCATTCAGCTAACATCTTGCGACAAAATATGATCCAACTACACGATTATTAACGCCGCTTATTTCATGTTTAAAAGTGAGCCGTTTCCGCTCTAAAAAATGAAAGGGTCTCTTAAGATCGGTAATAAAAAGCACATGCACATTCAGCCGCATCTACTCAGCGTCAAAGCCCTATCCACATAACAAGTTACCGAGAACTTCAACATGAAATTGCTTTGGGTCACCCTACTTGCCACAGTCTCCTCGACTCTGGCTAGCCCCATCGCCGAAGCGGCTCACGACCCTGCACCAGAAGCTGATCCGGGATATGGCAATTATGGTGGCTACGGTAACTATCCGCCGCCAAAGGGAGGATATGGAGACTACAAAACCTACCCGGCACCAAAGGGGGGATATGGAAGTTATGGGAAATATCCATAAAAGAGTGGTGTGATCATGATAAGCTATAAGAAATAGCTCGATTCATGAATAATGGCTTCTCTAGGTCTTTGTCTACGCTGACAAGTTGTTTAAACTGAATTAAAATGGATAGCTTACACTAATCTGGAGCTTATAATTACATTGTGATGATGCTTCGATCCAAATCTAACCTAGTAGAATGTAATACTTGTGTGCCCACAACAAGTCCGAGATAACTCCATTAAACTCACCTAAACTCTCCAAGCTTAGCTACTAGTAGTCCACCGAATAAGATACACAAGACATCGGCGTAACCATCTGTATGCCATGATGCATACCTCAGTTCTATAAACGTAGACTATTAAGAAAAACTTGAAATGTGTCCTTTGCTGACTGTGCACCTTTTCCAAAGCCCTCTACTTGTTACAAGCTGGTCCGTTGTGACAGGTCGAGTCGCGTATAAGCAGTCGGTTCTGTCACAGTAATTTCTATAGTAGTGATCACTGGCCCAACGGTCTTATTCCTTGCCCTGTTTGACCTAACAGCACAACGGATCGTGACACTAGCGCTTGCTTAGCTACAGCACTCATACCTTTATAAAGCATACTTATCCATCCTGTATCTACAGCGCTCTTCCCTCTTGCTCTTTCATCATATCCAGAATGTAGAGTATTTTCACGCATACTGCTGGGCACTTGATGATACCAAAGAGCTCTATAGATTCTCCTACTAGACCCTTTGCCAAATATCGCTAAAACGGCGACGTTGACGACTGCGACACGCGCGTACATATGATAGGCCATGTATCATTTATAAACGTTTAGGCACAGACACGATCATCAGAGGATGCCACGTGGATCCCACCCTACACCACGAAATAACAACCAAGAAGTCACATGTTTACTCGGTCTGACTTGTTAAGCAAACAAGGACATAAAGAATAGCAGGATGGGCGACTGAGCATGTAATCTGAGAAAAGGATTAGAAGCTAACATGATCTTCTTCTACCTCAGGTGTCTGTATGGAGGTGCACTGGGCATGCCTCTGTATGGCCGCTTCGTTCGCGTGTTTCTAGCAGGTCAATACTATTACTATAGTAGTAGCTACTTGTAGACGCATGATGCACTGTCACGCAGCTTACCCTGGCCATCCATCTCCAGCGCCCCCCTCGTAGGATTGATATGCAAGGTTGTAGGCGGATGGCGGCTATCGCTCGAAACGTCCAGGATATGTACGCAGAACGCGATATCACCAGCCATCTCAGCAGTTGACCACGAAAACGTGCCAAGAGCCTCCGCTCAGGTTATTTGGAAGCTAAGCTTGGCTAAGCATGGCACACCTTGGCGCTGCAGCCAAGACCAGCTCACGCTGTTAGTTCTCCCGGGCATCGCAGCTCTCCACCGTCATTGCTTTGCTCCTCTACGATATGGGCTACTTCTCCATTTCTGGACCAGGAATAGTAATCAGGAATATCATATCCGAAGCTCGTACTGCGCTGCATTCTGCCTCTACAACGGTATCCAGGGTACCAATGCTTTAACGTCTCTGAATAAGACATACTCTATAATCCAGCCTTAAAGAAGACATCATTATTTAGTATTTGCAACGTAGGGTGCTTTGTCGCTTCTGCTCTCTATCTGGGGGATGCTTGTGGCTTGCCTTTGTCGTCTTGCATTTACAAAGGTTCCAATTTCATGCGCCCTGTCCCTGTAAATAGCGAGCCAAGAGATCCAAAGGTTCCTCGTTGGTGTGGCGTCGGCTAAGGGCAGGGGCAAACGGGCCGGCCGCTTTTCTCGCTTGGGGCTAGCCTATCTATCTTTATTTGCTTTAAGAAACTTACCAGAGCAGAGTTAAAACGGGACCTTGTTTTTGATACTGTATAATTGTTGTCTCGTGGCCATCTCTGGACCTACCGGGGAGAATCATTCATTTAAACGGCGTGGATTAGCTGTACGTAAGATATTGCGAATGAGCGCGTTTGCAAGAAATTGTTTGTCTCGAGATCCACTTACACCATTAATAGCTTGTGCTGCCGTAGCTACAAAAGAACACTCCCTGCTAATAGACCATTATCAAAGAGCCCGTGTCGAGAAAAGCAAAATGGATAGCATGCGGGCCCATCAAAATGTAGGTTTGCCACTCATATTCTTAGTCATTGCAATACATTTCATGTTTGGGGCGGCCATACCGTATGCGATGCGATCACTTGTCTCAGCCTAGGTGGTGGAGAGAAAGATCACGCACTATTGTAACACGACGAGTGCCAATATCTATCCTTACTAATCTCTTGATAACAAATAGAGGCAGAATCCTCTTCAAGTTCCACAGCCCAAGACTTTGAAGACATAGAGCAGATGTGTCCAGCAGCAGCTCCTTGCATCATAAGATTCGCCAATTCAGCACTGAAGAAAAGGAAAGAAAACAAGCAACAGAGCCAAAGGTCCTAATCACAGCATGATCTACCGCCCCATGCTTCGGAGCGGGCTGGTTCAACCCACAGTGTTTTAATTTCCTATGCACACTACCTGCCTAAAACCTAATCTGGCAACTTACCGGATGAGGGACAGTTACGGAGGCGACTTATTTTGCCGCCGCCTCAAGCAATATCGCGGAGGTGCACAGGCTCCACCTTGGATTTCATGATACAGAGACTGGTGCTGTTCCTCAAAGGAACTTATGTTCTTGGTAGGCCATGTGAAGGTAGACGGCGTCTTTAGCTCGCACCCCGAATGACTCTAACTATACCGCGGAATGAATTATATTCTTTCCCTTATTATCAACAGTCATAATCGGTTGGTCCATCCATCAAGGTATACGGAGATATCGCTTTCTGGTTAGGCGTGTTGCTTTTGATGGTGGTTTGCCCGCACTTATCTGTCATTCCACCAACCAACGCCCAAAAAAGTTCCTATGTGCCAGACTAAACAGTTTTACCAAAGCAAAAGTGCCTTCCTGAAGGAAGATAGTTGGCTTATGTTCGGCCACCGCAGACTTTCAACCTACCAGCGCTCGTAGATGGCCCTGGGACGGTGTTTATATGGCCTTGGCATGCGTTAGTCTGAAATGTGACCTTCCTATAGCCTTGCATCTGCCACATTAAATACTGTGGCGAGGCCCCGAATCACATCTTTGTAGAATGCTTTGAACGATATCCCGAGATTGTCTCCTTGACACCGATAGATCTGGCTCTTGGCTCAGCTCTGTATAACAAAACGGTACCAATAGGAGCGAGAAAAGCCCGTCAATATGGGTGCGCCTGTTGAGAAGTCCGAATATGTGGGAGACGAAGGGGGCGTCCAGGAGAAGCGAGTGTCTGTGGAGGTCGTCCTCAAGCCTGAGGAAGAAGACTCGGAAGATGAGGCTATCACAGATCTGTTTACAAGCTTTCCTATTCCAAAAGGAGTCGAGCCTGAGCCTAACCCATTGACTGTTCGAGCGGTCCTCACCGGAATCGTTCTGGGCTCTCTCGTCAATGCTTCCAATGTATATTTGGGTAAGTGAGCAAATCAGTTCTGGCAATCCATTATCTTCCTCGTTTCAATTGGAGCGTGAATGCATCAGCAAAATAACAAGACACTATGCCTGACCATCAATCCCAATAGGCCTCAAGACGGGATTCACATTTCCTGCCACCATGTTTGGTGCCATTTTTGGCTATGGTAAGTCAGAACAACCTGTGCGCTCTGTGCTCTATAATGATGAGCACAGCACCTCCGATATGTGTCGAGCTAATTAGTCCATTCCAGGCTTCATCATTCTCTTAACCAAAGTTCTTCCTGGCGTTCCTGGTATCGGAACTCGCTTCGGCCCTCAAGAGAACTCGATTATACAAGCCTCTGCAACAGGCGCCGGAGGCATGGCTGGCCTTTTCGTTGCTGGCTTACCTGCAATGTACCGCCTTAGCCTGTTGTCCGAGAACCCCAAAGACGATTTCGGCCGCATCCTCACCATCACCCTTGTGTGCGCGTTCTTCGGCCTCTTCGCCGCCGTACCGCTTCGAAAGTTCTTCATTATAAACGTTGCGAGAGAATTGAACTTGATATTCCCTACACCTACGGCGACTGCCATTTGCAGTAAGTTCCTGCTTTAGAGCGAGTCCCATGGAAACAGCATTAACTCTTCAATAGTTCGATCTATGCATGCCGTTAGCGGTGGCGCCGCCGATGCTGTACGCAAAGTCAAGGCACTGGGATTCACCTTCCTGGGTGCCTTTACTCATATTGTGGTATCCCAATATGCTGACGGCATATTGCACAATTGGCATATATTCACTTGGTTTTACATCTGGAGCGGATACAAGAACGGAGCACTCAACATCGAGAACTGGGGCTGGTACATTCAGCTGACGCCCGCTTTCTTTGGCTCCGGTATCCTCGTTGGCCTCAATGCTGCCGTCTCTTGGTGGCTAGGCACCGTTGTCGCCTGGGGTCTGATTGGACCTCTGCTCGTTCATTACGGTGTATGCGTGGGCAAGCCCATCGGAGAAGGAAAGTGGGAAGGCCTGGTAAACTTCAACAGCATGAGCGGAATCGGTACTCCCGGATGGATTCCTTCGCCTCGATACTGGATGTTATGGCCCGGCGTCATGGTACTAATTGTGTACAGCTTGGTTGAGTTCCTCATCCATATTCGTGTTATCTATGACGGCGTCAAGTATGCTCTCCGCACCTTTGCTGGTTCAATCAACGACGCATTGCAATCTCGAGGCAAGAACAACACTTTTCTGCAGAAGCAGGCAGCAAAGGCAAATGAAGAATCGACCCTTTTGGAAGATTTTGCGCCTCCAGAGGACCAAGTGCCCATCTGGGTCTGGCTGACCGGCTCCATCACTTTTGTGGTTGTTGCATGCATTGTCTGCGAACTGCAATTTCACATGAATGCAGGCTTGGCTATCCTGGCCTGTATTCTGGGTCTTGTATTCGCATTTCTCAGTATCTATGGAGGCGCCGTTACTGATACCGCACCGCTTACTGCCTCTTCCAAGGCCTCGCAGCTTGTTTTTGGCGGCATTACAAAGGGCCATTACGCAGTTCAGGACGCTCAGCGAATCAATCTTATTGCAGGCAACATTGCTTCGGGCACTGCCGATGTTGCCACCAACTTGGTAAGCGACTTTCGAGTTGGATTTCTTCTCCGAACTCCTCCTAAGCTTCAGTTTTACGCTCAAGCTGCTGGAGCCTTGGTTTCCATCTTTTTGGCCCCTGGTATCTTTGTCCTGTTCATGTCCGCGTATCCCTGCATCCGCGACCAAACAATTGAGCACTGTCCCTTTTCAGCCCCATCGGTTGTTGCCTGGCAGGCAGTCGCCGAGGCTGTGACTCTTCCAAAGCTTCCAATTCCATTGTCTTCAGGAATCTTTGCCATCGTTTGTGGTGTCGTCTGTGCCATCCAGGCGCTGGTCAAGAACTTCTACCTGGTCGGTCCCAGGGAGAAGTATCGCAGCTACTTACCGAACTGGATGTCAATCGGCGTCGCGTGGGTTTTGGGAATTGACAGTGGATATGCCAAGTTCGTATTGACCCGATAATCACACTTGAAACGCCGTGCTAACTTATTCTCAGTGCCATCTTGTTTGGCAGTATCACCTCGTGGTGGTGGCGGAAATATTTCCCCAAAGGCTTCGAGACTTATGCATTCTCCGTTGCTGCCGGTCTTGTTGCAGGAGAGGGCTTGGGAGGCGTTGTTAATGCTGCTTTGACGCTGGGAGGAGTCGATGGTACGAAGAAGGGCAGCATGATTGCGCTACCTGGAGAGGACTGGTAACCAACTCGGCTCTGGCGTTGATATGTATATTGCTGCATGTAGTTGAGCTAAAACGAAGTCGTCGACCAAAGACTTCTAATACTAATGCTATCTATGACATTTCTTGATGCCCCGCCGAGTGTACACGTTCTGTGACCATTTGTAACCTTTATCGGAGCAAGAAGAAAAGGCTATCGAAGATGGTTCAAGCGAGTAGGCCACATGAATGCAAAGTCATGGTCCAAATCCAAGCACGTCAAGAAAATGAGGCGCATGATTCGGTGTAGCAGTATGAAATATATCTTTATTGATAATACAGAAGATGGCAAAAGTGAACTCAGTGTTTATCTGTATGCTACTAAAGCGATTTCAATTCGGCATATATTAACAATGCCATGCTTTTCAGCCAGATCAAATAATTTGCTAGTAAATAGAAATGGTAGAATGCAGAATATGACTGCAAAGAGGCTGATGCAAGAATATCATTTGCCCTTAAAGACGAGTGAGGGGGGAAGCTCACCGTATAAGCCAGTGGCAGAATGTTGAATATAGGACTGGAAGCGAAAAGAACTACGCCTCATAGGCGCTTCGCCTCAAAGGCGGTTAACATTAATCAAGCTGAGAAACTCGTTTCGAGTCTTTTCTCTGCGTTCAAAGCAACCCAGCATACAGCTTGTGATGGTGGTGCTGCTCGTCTTCTGCACCCCGCGCATAACCATGCATAGGTGGCTAGACTCCATGACTACAGCTACTCCTTGAGGCTGCAAAATGTCGAAAATAGCGTTGGCTATTTCTTTAGTGAGACGCTCCTGGATCTGCAGCCGGCGAGAGAACATGTCGGCGATTCGTGGAAGCTTGGAAATACCGATAACGGCATTGTTCGGAATATACCCAATGTGTATCTTGCCTGTAAAAGGTACTAGGTGGTGCTCACAGAGGGAAAAGGCCTCGATGTTTTTTACTATAACCATCTCGTTGTGTCCCTCTTGGAAGACTGCGCCATTGACGATATCGAATACGTTTTGTTCATAGCCCTGAGTGAAGAACAGCATGGCTTTGGCATATCGTTCTGGAGTGGCCAAGAGGCCCTCTCGGTTCGGATCCTCTCCGACACACTCAAGCAGCGTTTTGACGGCGCCTTTCATGCGGTCAAGTCGAGCGGCTTTCTCTTCCTCGCTTTCTTCCAATCGCTGGCGTGTACCTATGCTCGGTCGGCTGAGGCCATCAAAGTCGACGACAGGGCTCTCTTGTCGCGATAAGGATGTTGCTTCGGAGGAGGCTTGGACCTGGTCGCCATTGTCTCTTGGTCGGTCGTCGGCAGCCTGGCGGCGCTTCCGCTTCTTGTGGTGCTTGAGTATGGGCTCGTCGCGCTGGTCACGTCCAGGCTTGCTTATACTTGATCGCCGCACGACGTGGCTGCTTGATCCATTGGCGAGCCCGGCGCTTTCGCTGTGCCCGCGTTTCTTGCTGGTAGCATCGGCGACTTTGCGCTTCTTCTCGCCGCTCGCGGACGAGGCGGGCGATTCTCGGGCGTCGGTCGCAGACTGAGGGGCCATTGGGCCAAGCTGATGGGCTTCGCAGCTCCAATGTCTTGTGATTGCTGTAGCGACGTTTCCAGGCCTTCCGGCGACAAACAACTCGGCGAGTGGTGTTGATGGCGCAAACGAATCGAGCCGAAAAAGTTGGTGGAAGGATTTGATGCGTCAGACTAATCCATGTGCGCAATACCCGCTTGCCTGGCCCATCAATTAGCCTAGTGTCAAACTTTGCTTCTAGAAAAGAGTAGGTACAAGGGCATCTTTTTCCATTAATACTTTCCGCTGCTCTCTTCATCGCCAACTTCCTGCCATTGCCTCTCTGTTTGCTCTTCTCCTCTTCTCTCTCCTTCCCTCGTTTCTCCTTCAACAGATTTATGACAGAGCATGAGATACCAAATGATCAACTCGAATGCCTGTTGCAACAGGCATTCGCCGAGGCTCCTCTTTGTGATACGTATCGGGTTCCATCCATTGACACTGTACTACCCGCTGGCCATGGGCAAAGCAACAGTCGCTCTCTCAAACTTGTTTATAGTAAAATAAGACGGCTTTCCCCATCCAAATACATTCAGCATATTCAATCCTCGTTTCATATGTTTTACTCTATGCCACTCGCCTCGACAATTCCTGTTCCAGACTGAACACATGCATGCAACCCTCCAACTCCGTAGCGTCCGCAGCGCTCCGGATTTTGCCTGGCACATGCGCCTTAAAGTGTTTGCCGGCAGGTGTCTAAAGTCCCCACTATAGCTGTTGACATTTGAGGTGTGATCGTTTGTGTGCCTGAGGTGTAGGTAGAAGCATGAATTTTGGTACATATATATTATTCTAGAACCTAGTAGTTATGATTGTGGTACAACGCTCGCCGCTCCAACGCCTAATGCAACAATTAACTCGCATTGTTCTCGATGAAGTGTAAAACGACTGACTAATATATTTGCTCGCGTTTCACCGTAATCTCTTAGATTCTAGCCATCTTAGCACTTCCATCTCTTCAACCATTATTCTTACCTGGCCTTTCTCACTAAATACATCGCTTCTTTTCTCCCGTTGAACCTGGTAGCTCACTAATGCATCTTCTGTCCAAGCCACGCTACCGAATTCTGCTGACCTGCTCAATGAATTATTACGCCGCAAAACAAGCCAGCTGTGGCGTTCATTTACAAATGTCTCCCGTAAGATGCGGCCTGCGGTCAGGTGACGTTATGCCAAGCTCAAATGCTCACAGCGAGTTGTTATACGAGACCAGCTTTTGCCATACGTCACTGGGTGAGCTACAGCTTTAGCTACCCGGATAATCCCTTCACGCTTAAAGCTCGCAGAACGGGCTCAATCGATCTAGTACCAACCATTTCGTACTCGCACAAATAAGTCAATATGCCGTGGAAAGATCATCTCAATCGTTTCAAACAAGAGCTGAACCATCGAGTCGCTGAACCTGGAGCTGCGTCCCAGCCACCGCCTGTGCCGCCTCACCCGCCAGCTATACCACCCCGTCCTCCAGCTGTGCATTGGAAGCCTCAATTCTATCCCAATGTTCCGATCAATCTTGAGTGGGACGCGAAGCTAGGCAATGGACCAGATGGGTGGGGGAATCAGGAGCTGCAACATTATACTGCGGAACCTCAAAATGCATTTCAGTAGGTTGGGGCCAAAAGGCAATTGTTATGTGACATGCGTAGCAAAAGCTGTCTAACTGTGTATTGTGCAGCACGCCTGAAGGCTTGCTTGTTGTCCGAGCTCTTGCAAACAATTCTGCCCCTTCACCAGAGCAGCGATATACCTCAGCTCGCCTAGTCAGCAGACAGACTCTAGCTCGCGACAAAGGTGTCTTAACCGCCACGATCCTATCTCCTTGCGCTGAGGGTATCTGGCCCGCATTCTGGCTTCTGCCTCGAGAACCTTTCTCTTGGCCTACTGATGGCGAGATTGACATTGCGGAAACGTGGAACGGAGACCACGAAAATCGCTCTTGTCTTCACTGGGGACATCATCACGAACCACAGAAGCACCGTGTCTTAGGCACTCGTATTCCCGACATGCACTCTCGTCCTGTGCGCTATGACTTTGCTTGGGAACAGCCCAACGGCGTGCCTGGCCAGGGAAGGATGATCTGGTACATTGATGGAAGGCCTGTAATGAAGTGCGAGGTTCCAAGCGGGACTCGACCACTTCGAGATATGAACATACTATTAAACGTGGCAGTAGGCGGGAACGTCTGCGGTGGTAAAGTGCCTCGAGATGGGTACTATGACATGGTCATTTACAACCTCTCTATTACCAGTGAGCTGGAATATGGAGGTTGGGGCCGGTTTGAGCAAGATTGGCATCATCCTTCAGTACCTGCGGGAAACACTTACTAGATCGCTGGCAGTCATACTGTTTGATTGCCCCTCATACCAACATTAAGCGAGTTCAGATTGCAGATAACGGAACATTTGCCTCACTATGATAAACCATGACTCTAGTCTAATAAAGGATATACATGTATGGCTTCAATATTCTTCAGACGATCTGACAACTACTAGCGTCTCTACTGCATGAACAGATACATCGGTTGCTCGTCTTGGTTTGAATTAGCTTTCAATTTTCTCTAAATACGTCATGTAGGTAGCGTTATATACAATTGCTACCGGCTATGCTGAGAACTATTTACGATTGGCTGTTAATACCAGCAATCAAAGTCAGCCAAGATCCACCGAAACCGTCAGTGGAGCCATCGCCAAATTCTTTGCCGTCAGGCAGTCTCATTGTCTCTCCAGTCTGAGGTCCACTGGTGAAACCATAGAGGTGGGCACCGGAGATGGTGGTTTGAATGTAGTTCATAAGCCCCTGGTAAACTCCTGTCAAGCTTTGGAAGTTCCAGCTACCAGCTCCGTAGTGGAAGATGTTGCTGTTGCTGCCAGTGTACCACTGGGCAAGACCCATGCGGCAAGTGGAGTCGCTACCACCGCACCAAGAGAAGTTGGGATCAGAGGCAGTAGCAGTGAAGGGCTGTCCAGGGAGAACAACGGCGTTGTTACCCTGGTTGTAGTTGGTCTCACTCTGGAAGAGGGTGATGAGAACATTGGCGGCGTTGTGGAAACCAAGCTGGAAGAGCCAGTTGTGCTCAGATCCAAGACCCGTCAGCCAGGTACCGGCCGTAGCCTCAACGAGGACGCCACCCTTGACGGCAGTTCGAGTGCCCTTGTTGCTTCCATCAGTGGCGTGGTCAGCAACCCAAGACCAGAAGTTGTCAATGTAAGCCGAGGATCCAGCAGCCAAGTGAACACCAAGGTAAGCGGCACGGCAGTTAGCTTCACTGCTGCAGCTGAGAGAAGTATCACGAGTGCCACCAATGGTGTTGAGACAGTTGAAGACACCGACATCACCAGGGTTGTTACCGGCCATGTTGACGCGGAGAAGAATCGCGCCGGGCAGAGCCTGGTTGACAGTGAAACGGATATCCTGGACGTGGGCGACACCCTTCTGGCCAGGGGTGCTTCCAATCTGGACAACAGGAGTTGGGTTTTGCTCGTTGGAGAAAGCGCTGCCAGATCCGGAGATGGTGGACCAACCCTCACCGTACAACTCAGTTCCGGGGGGCAGAGTGATGGTTGAGGTCACAATGTAGATACCGAATGGCAGGTAAGCGATTTTGCCGGCGTTGGCTGCGGTGTTGATGGCACCCTGGAGAGCAGCAGTGTCGTCAGTAAATCCATCTCCCTGGAGAGTGTGTCCACCGTTTTGGGTGGAATCCTTCAGGTTGATAACATCGTTAATGGTTGAGGTGGCGTATTGCGGGGCATTGACGACAGGGAATTTGCCGCCAGGAGCAAGCGCTGCAGGCCTGTTCACTGCCTGTGAAGTTGGGTTGGTCTGATAAGTCGGGTTTGCGCCGTAGGTGTTTCCGTAGACATAGGTTCCAAGGCTGGTAGAGCCGCCAACCTTGACTGCGCCGTTGACGGTAACCATGTTGGAGTTGGTCGTGTCCTTGGAGATGTTTTCGAGCATAAAGTTGGGGAAACCAACGGCGCTGGTGAAGAAGTCACCAGAGTTGATGCTGGTGCCGTCAATGACAGCGACCCAGGGCTCTCCGGAGTTGTAAGTGATACAACGGCCAACAGTGTTACAAGTTGGGGCAAAGATAGTGATGGTGTTACCACCATCGATGACGATACCGTTGGTGCAATCGGTGAATGTCATGCCCTTGATCTGACCCTGCTGAGAGCCTAGAAGAACCGAGTTAGCACAGAGTTTCGCCCAACTGTCGGGTGCAGAATACTAACCAGCCCAGTGCAATCCAATGTTACCAAAGCTGAATGAAACATCCGAGACGGAGATGGTGGATCCAGATCCGACAGAGAGACCTTCAAACAGAATTTTTGTTAGCCAGAACTTTAGGTATGTTCATCAGAGCGTGTGCGTACCAGTATGAACCCCTGAGGGCATGTTGATCTTGACGTTGACCTATTAATGTGTGTTAGAAGATCAATTCTCACTAAAGCAAGCATAGCGGGCTGACATACCAGAGCACAGTTCTGGGCAAGAGCCCAACTCATGGCAGTAAACCCAGAGTTGCCCGAGTTAGCTGTGGTATCCAAGATGACGTTCTTGACTGAAAGAAGCTTGTTAGCACCGCATATACACGGCTATCATTTCGCCATAGGCCTGCAGCTTAGACTTACTCATGATGGAGAAGTGGGTTTCGCCAAAGAAGCCGCCGCAAGGACGGGCACTGCCATCAGCTTGGCCGGCAACAATAAGATAGTCGCCGTTGAAACCAGCAGCCGCCTTAATGGTCGGAGGGTTGGCGGCATCACCGATGATGACTGTGTCTGTGTAAAAGAACGCAGTGCTCGACAGCGTATAGGTTCCTATGGCAAAGAGTTTAGGATACGTATCATTCAACAAATGGAGGCCACTTTCAGACTAACCTGGAGGCAGATAGATAACACGCGGCTCTGCAGCCAGGAAGCATTCGTCTCTCGCGCCGCCGCTGGGGCCATCAGAGGTCAACGCAGCCACAAAACCTGCCGAGTCTCCAGATGCTACTGTCTTATAAACAGGGTAGTTGAAGTTCTGCGACCCATCACTGCTAAACAGGTCAGGAGCATAACCTCTGACAGCTCCCGTCGTGTGGTCAATGTTGGGCAAAAACCACGACGAGGCCCTGCTCTCAAGCTTGCTGGAGGCACCCTCAGTTGGCAGAGCCCATGAGAGGGAGGGCAGGGCTGCCAAAGCGCCCAAAAAGGAAAAGGCCTTCATTTTCGAGATTGATCAGCGCCCTTCTAAACGTTTAGATTGACCCGAGCGCCAAGTCTGGACGATGCTCTGTTCATTCTAGGCACAGATCGTCCTATATATACTCTCTACTCCAGACATCACAACAGGTTAAATTGCAGGACAGTGACAAAGCCGCTTATGGTCTTAGTCGGACACCGCTGAACGCTGAGCAATACTACCTACTTCTCCTACCCATTGTGGTAAGCTCTCTAGGTTATGCAGACCGAGGAACCCTACAGATCCACGCCCACGCTATCGGCAACGGCTTGCCCGCCCAGGGCCTGCTGACACTCCACGAGCCATTGGCAGATGCCTAAGAAAGTCAATCAGAGAGTAGCATCGGGCCGAGAAAGCCATCCGCCTTCCAATTTCAGCTAGGGACAAGAGGAAAACAGACTGGCCGCCATCTGGATCCGGAAAACAATCAAGTGGTGGGAATGAAACTTCGAAACATATGGAGCGCAATCAGTAATACGGACGTGAGAAAATCAGCACCACAATTCGGGTATCCGGCAAGCTGTTGCAGTAAGATTTCTTGCTAATGCTGAGGCTAGTAGTTTATATCGGGCAAACAAAAGCTGCTCCGCAGGCAATTATCGTGATTTTAGCGAGAAAAACGAGCAATTGGGAAACATTCATTACTATACGGCTACTAGCCTCAGGAACATGGTTGTAGCAGCCGCAGTGGTATCGCATACCTATCATGGTACTACTCGTGGCATTTGGAGAAAGTTAGGGATGGTAGCCAAGGTGAACGATAGAGCTCCAATCGTACACGAGATAGAGAATACTATTGTTTCCGTCTCTTGAGAAACTAAGACAATACGGCTCCGAAATCATAAAGGAGCAAGAGCACGAGCGGGAGAATAATATAAAGGGGTTAGAGCTGTGGGGTTTCTCCTGCACCCCTCGTTCTAGCTTCCGGGACTAAAAACAGCCAGGCAGCGCTGTAGTACCTCGGCCATGAAAGGTAGGATGATGCCAGCAGTTTGCAATCCACGATGTCGCGCCAACCAGCAGCCAAAAGGAAAAATTTCACATCAAAGAAATTGTTCTACAAGTTATAGGGAGTAACCGTGTTTCTATGCTGTTCTGCAGCTTGCAATGCCATCTAATTTTCCGGCACTAGACATCTTTCGTTTCCATATATAGGATCCCCCGTCTGCTAGTGTTTAGTGTTTGTGCTAACTATCAAATGAAACGCTGGAGAGAGATTTGAGATCTCACTGCTCCGTCATATGCTTTAGAAGTAGTCTATTCTCGGATGTGTCACGCCTGGCTTTATACTTTTTTCTCTCCCTGCAAGGAATTCCTTGGTCAACTAATGATAATCTCAGCTAAGAATAACCTCACGGTAAATCTTTCTTCTCGGCTCTATCATGGGATCATTGGGATGTTGATAGCTTATTTCCGCTTTTCAGAACACGTGAGAATGAAGAGTTTGATGAATGGCTTATCTGTGCGTGAGGCCAGAAACAGTTTCTGTATTGAGGATAAATCTCTTTTCGCTGCCCCATTCTACTAGTACTGCGGCTGGTCTGCTATCCACCGTTGCCCTGTCACTTGCCAGCGGTAAATAAACACGAGATAAGACAGTCTAGCTACTTACTGCCGTCGGCGTTTTTCCGATTATCTATCGACCAGCCCTTTTAGATGAATGATTGGGACGTACTATCCCAGTGCATTTGCTCATTGAGGCTACCCGAGATTTATCTGTCCGTTACCACGCTTGACTGTTTTACTTAAAATGCGCTAACACCATTTTTATTCTTTTGGAGGGAGGCTGACAGTTGGCCTATACAGTATTTAGACCTCATTTCGCTGGCTTATAATTTCCTAAACAAAACTCAAAGGCAAGGATGCGGTGTTTATTGTTGTCAAATTTCCCATACTTTTTCCGAGTATCGACATGGCGTTGGGCAAACAAGGTCGAAATACCAGGTAGTCAGAACATCAAAATCAGCTAACGAATTACATCAGTCAAGGGATGTAGTATAAGCCAGGACATAGCTATAACTCTTTCAGAACGTACGTGAACGTGCATGATTAGAGGCATAGCTGCGATCCCCATGTTATCCGATTGAGGGAATGCAACGCGATGCAGGAGATAGATAGTTATAAGGATGCAACAACGGGTATCCGGCTGTCCTGTGCCGTAACGTTGTAGTGCTAGCAATGCTATTTCGCATAAGTTCAAATAAGTAGGATGGAGCATGGAACATTTTAACGAAGTCTGAAATAGGTACTATTTATGCTTAATGCATAGGATTTAGCCTATGTGACATGGGCGAAAGTTCACCCAACGTATGTGGTCTATGAAGTAGGTATCATTACCCGCCTTTTGTCCCGTTCGCTTAATACGATGGTGAAACGTCAGCCCTTTTAGGTCTTTAGATGCACTTGAAATATAAGATTCATGGTAGAAATAGCTAGTCTTATACATACAGAGTTTAGAAAGGGCACATAAGAGAATAGGAATAGCATGGTTGTCGGCTGCTTAATTGCTTAACCTTTTACAGCTAAACTCTTCTTGCTCTTTTCTTATTAGGAAGGATAGTAATCACAATGAATTATGTTTACAGGGCTGCAGAGAGTTTCGTTGAGTTCAGCGAGTATTAAAGCTGATTCAGGCCTTGGGAGAGTTGCTGATGAGACAACTTACTAGATAGGATATTACGACGTATTAGTGACCACCTGCTTGAGCGACGCACCCAATTCTTCTTTCTGTGTTTTCCTTAGTCAAGAAATGGCATCGTCTTCGCACACTCACCTGCCAAATACAGAGGGGTTAATGTTTAGATGTAGCTTCCCTTTTAAGACTCGAAGGATACTCCGGACTTTGCTTACAGCATTGCAAGCTGGATCCGACGGTACATCAGATCGGCCGAGATGTGAATCCTTGTAAAGATCGTCACTCGGATTACTGCGGCTAGCACGTCGGCATATCTGAGGAAACGTGTGCCGTTGTTCCGGCAGCAACGTCTTGGCGACAATCCAGGTACAGCCTGCATGAACAAGACCCTGCAATGTCCAACTGCGACCAGGAGACTAAATCTAGAATCTAACCACGCCTCAGTCTGCTCTGTATATGTATGCCCTTTGCGCTTCATAGTGGTGGTGGTGTTTATCAAGCCTAGAGATGTCAGTTAGCGGCGTTCTTTCGCTAGCTTTCGGGGAGTATCGCGTAGCAATTGCAAATCCCTACGGCTCAATCTCTTGGTGCCTAGGTACATGTACGCTTCCACTAAGTCTACGCTGTCGGATACTATGTAATTTGGAAAGCACCTGATTCAGTCTTTTCATGAAAACACGTATAGTATCTTACGGTATCCTTTTCTGCAGAACGCGATGTCAGTTTGGTAAATAAACCTTGGGAGACGGGGGATACCGAATACCGAAAGAGAGCAACCAAATTCAGCTACTGCTGCTGGAAAAGCGCCCGGAGAATGTACATGTAAGCATCAGACGGATGTAGCTTAGTAATACGTAAAACGGAGTTTTCCGGGATACGAGCTAAGTTGTACGCGACTACAGCTTGAATGCAACTCAACACGAGATACGCGCACGGTAATATCGAAGAACGAAGCTCCAACCTCGATTACTCGAGACGATTCATTCCAAATGGCGCTGCATATAGGTAGTGGCATCTTAATATTGGCGTCAATGTCGAATGTCGAAGGGGTTATTCCATGACAGGCCCTTACTCGCTCTTTTTCTATCCTTTAATAGTCACGTCTATCCTTTAATTATCACGTCTTTCTGAGCCAACCAGCGGCCGAACTTAAACATGTCATTTAACATCAACTCTAGTATCAATTGAAGTCACGCCGCCAAAGCAATATGTCTCGAAACCTTTACTATAGTCTTGGGCCAAGCAAAAGCCCGCTCGCCGTGCGTCACACTGTAACAACTTGTGCGCTTCGTAAGCTCATTTTTGTAACTCCAGGGTAAACTTAGGCTATCATGAGTAATTATTGACTCAAGCATCAATTCGACTCGAGTTCACAGCTGAATTGTGTTTCCAAAGGCGCAAGTGGGCAGAGAACATGAGGGGAAAATCTCCTGACCGTTCTGTTCACAATATATCTAGTAAAGCTCGCGAGCAGCTTACAATGAATTTCATGTAGTACATACCCAGTTGATTCACAACTCTTTCCTCAACCAGCACAGATATCTTCCGAGGCTGTTCAGTAAAAAGCCACGATGCTGCAAGTTAGAGATGGGTTTCTATTAATTGCATCGTAGTAAAGCAGTAAAAAGATTGCATATGCTATTAGTCATAATGGCGCTGGTTAGGTACCTTATGCTTTGCGACTATTTAGAAGCTGAATCACCATACCGAGATAACAAGAGCGCTATATGGTAAGTACATGCACTCGTAGACACGCTGTGGCTGCATTTTCCAAGATGATCCGATGAGGCCTACAATACTGCTAGAATTTACATCAGAATATTCTACTATCGTTGTTTTGTTTTCTTTGAATGCAAAAACTTTGGAAATTAGGAACTCAATTCGCGCTTCAACATTGCTAAAACGCTAGGCTAGCTACGTCATCGCAAGATGGACGGGTCCTTTTTTTTTTTTTGACACGGTAAGGTTAAAAAGAGGGGACGAAGAACAGGTCATGGAACGATTACCTACTACACCGGAGTACTCCGTAACTGCTCTAAGACAGGGCGCTGATCAGTGATTACAGAGCTTTTGTCTAAGCAGCTGTAGAGGTGTTGCGTTGTTTCCGAGGCGCAGAACCCTACGAATTCTCGAAGTATCTAAGCATGCCTTGCTTTGGGCATCGGCCGACTGATCCGTATTGATCCGTCGAATGCGTCACCCGCCAGCAGCAATAGGCCGTGGCGGCGATCGGGAAGGGCGGAAGTCAGTCAGTAGGTAGTGCGAGCTATTAGATGATATAAAGTGCGGGACACATCGCCTGCGCCACTACGCGCTGGCTTTTAGTTGTAAATGGGCATGAGGTTGTCTACTCCGTAAATTCTCGCCGGTTGCTCGTTCGGCTCTGGATCGACATCTATTCTGACTTTATCTTGTTTTCCCATTTCCTATTCTCTAAGCGACAAAGATGCAGAAAGTGACGTCGAAACTGCCATCTTGGGATACGACCAAGACCACAAGCAAAAAGGGCTTTGACAAGGTCTGGGGCTGGGCGGATAAGCTCGGAGCACCCGTAAATCGGCTCTCGAATCGCATTGGCAGCGAAGCCTTTTGGCCAACGACATTAGACAAAGAAAGCGACAAGGCCGCGAGAATCTTGAGATCATTCTGTAGTGCGTATTCTCTTTCTTTTTGACGATTTATCAGCATCATGTTTCTTGTCGTTGGAACCCCAGACATACACAAATCGCCCATCACAAGAGCTATGCGAATATGCCGCTTAATTTTTCCCATCTCGTTTTTTCTCGTTTCGTTTTTATAAGCAACATTTTTTTTTGTGCTCTATCATTACAGATCATAGTTTTATATCTTATTCAACCATTTTTAACAAAGCTAACAACATGGTGCCATACAGAGGATGGCTTCTACGCAGAAGAGGAACGTCAAGTCGACGGCGCCGGTCCGAAGAGGAAGCAGCGAGTTATCAAGAAAATTCCTCAAAAAGTAATCGAGAATTGTGTCGGCCTTGCTATATTCACTGTTATGCGTACTGGACTATGGGTGTCCGGAGCCGGCGGTTCCGGCGTGGTGGTCGCCAAGCAAGAGGACGGATCGTGGTCCCCTCCATCTGGCATACTGCTCCACACGGCCGGTTTGGGGTTTCTTGTTGGAGTGGACATTTACGACTGCGTCCTGGTAATCAACAACCGCAAGGCCCTAGATGCATTCACCAAAGTCCGAGCTACAGTGGGTGGTGAGATTACCGCAGTCGCCGGGCCCGTTGGCATGGGCGGAGTTCTCGAGAACGACGGAAAATGGAAAGAGGCCAACAGACCCAACTTCACCTATCTCAAGTCGCGTGGTTTCTACGCTGGAGTCCAAGTCGACGGCTCGATTATCATTGAGCGCACTGACGAAAATGCGCGCTTCTATGGGGAGACGATTGGTGTTACTGACATATTAGCTGGAAAAGTCCGGCATCCACCATATGAGCTTAAAATGCTGATGGAGACATTAAAAGCCGCCGAAGGTCGTTCGGATGTTGATGAAGAGCTCATGGAGGAGCTTGAGGGACAGCCGGCACCAGGCGATGTGGATGTCGAGGCGCCCAGTGACAAGTCGTTCGGCATCCCAGAGCCTGATGACCCGGATCCATATGGCTTTTTGGCTCTGCAAAAGGAGGGACTGGATATCGTGGAGGCCGGCACTCATTCAAGGCCGTCTAGCAGCCAGTTTGAATACCACCCAAGCCCGTCAAGCCCGACTTACAGCAAGTTTCACAATAGACGCAGCATGGAGACTGCAGAAACAAGAAGCAGCCGCGACAGCCACGCATCAACTCCAAACTCAAAGCTCCGATGGAGCAGCGGCGATCCGCATTACGAATCATCAGATGCCGGTACACAAACCGATGAGGTTATAACTCCAATCACGAGTCCAGTGTTTAACACCTTTCAGAATCGGAGTCTTTACGACGAGCCCGGCGAGTTCTATAATAGCCCTTGGAGTGCCAAAGGCCGCAAGAACAGCATCCACCGCGACTGGGGCAGAGACGACAGCCTCACATTCTTCAGCGAAGATGATGAAAAGTCAGAGGCTGCGATTATGTCTCCCTCGAATTTGCGATCACAATCGATCAGCGCTCCCCCGGTCGATGCTATGGTTCCCATCAAGCGCGTGCCACCACCGCTGCCACCGAGGAATCTTCCTCTGCCTATCCGACCCGAGTTTGAAGAAGTCGATCTCAAAGCAACAGAAGCAGCAGATCATGAAGAGATGACCTCTTCAGGACCCCACTCAGAATTCACCAGGGAGACAGAAGGAAGCACAGATTATACGAGCGATGCGGCGTCTGTCTCGCCAAGGAAGACATCGGTTAGTAAAGACAGCGATCGCTTGTCCGGCACGCTATTCGACTCCGACTCCCATTCACTTGAACTCAACAGGCGAGATAATGGCGACGTATTCAACCACACCCTCAGCCCATACAAGTCGGACTAAATTAAAGAAAAAAAAAAGACGCGACTGCTATATATTTTGTTGAAGGAAGGTGCTGGAAGGCAGCAATGATTGGTTACGAATGACTTTGAGATGATGAAATTGTGTTATATCAATTAACAGTTGGTATTATATCTAGAAGGATGATAAGCATTACTGGTGTACTCATAAGGCAGATGTATGTCGCCTTGGTCTTATATACTGGCGTTTTACTAGGGATATTTTCTATAGTTATTCATGATAAATTGGCTCATTTATTATAAGATATCCTTTTCATTTTTACAGTATTTTTTGTACCTTTTAGCTACTAAGCGCAATTAGTGAAGAATAAACAACAAAAAAAAAAAACACTAGCTATTATTGCAAAGCTACAGAATAGCTGACAATGTTACTTCAGCTGGAACAACCAGCTACCGTTCCGTTTGTTCCCCGTTCACCCGAGCTGTGCTTGAGTCTTGTTCCCGCAGGTGTTGTTACCACGAAATTAACAATAACGGCTGTTCCGTTAGCAAGAGCACCCAACTGCTCATCTGTGCACGTGTCTGTCGCAACATATGTGTAACACACATTCTCAGGTGAGTCCGAATACACGGAGTTTTTAGTCGCCCAGCTGCTGAGTGGCCCTTTTGTACTGAAGCTGTCGTTCACATCCTGCGCTCCAGTTGCAATGTCCTTTCGAAACATGCTTCTCTCGAATATCTCATAAACAGTCTGTGGTTGATACGCAGCAACAGCGTGTCCGGCGTCAAAAACACGAGAGAAAGATACGTTGCCGTGCTGCCGCACAAGTCCGCCTTTGTATGAGGAATTGGTCTGTATGTCAGTGTAACCGGCTTGGCGGAAAGATGCGGCCGCGGAATAATCCATACTAAGAGAGATGTTCTCGGCACCAATCCCTGTGCATCATTTAGTCTAAGGTACGTAGAGAGCTGGCGCTTCTTCTGGGTCATGGCTTACAGTTGCACTTGTAGTCGCGATCGCCAAACACCAATGCCACACCAACCCCATTATCCAAGACATGTTCAAGGAGAGAAATGTCCCCTACCATGACATTACCGGTCTGGGCAAGGAGCGCAGTCTGATATGAATAGTCATTGCCCGTGAAGTTGACACGGACAGCCAAGTCTTCCTGCACCCAACGTTGGTTGAAGAACCCATTGAAGTAATCGGTCGCATCCGATGTAATGTTGAGGTAAGTGATGTCGAATGATGAAATCTATATTCGAGATGTGAGCAGTCATCGCCCGTCTGTGTGTCTTCTCTTTACTCACATTGGAAACCTCCATGTAAGGTGAGAGCACCTTTCCGAAACAAGCCTCCGTGGCGAACAGACAAGCCTGGTTTACCGTTTCATTATTGCCATAGCCATGAGGGTCGCCTTCCTTTGCCAAAGCTCTGCATTCGTCTACCGCATCGTAACATCCGGTCTTGGGGGCAACTACCTGCTGCATCACTTCGTTATACATACTCTCGTTATAGACCTGGATTCCGTATGTGTTGTTATAGGCCAGATGGGGATATCCAAATGCTTCAACACGCGTATCAATACACCCGTTGGCAATGCCTAGGATACCCAGTGGAAGAACTGTCGCGTTCTCGTTCTTGTGCTGATTGGCTGCAATGAGCTTGTTTTGTGTAATGAAATGCGACATGAATCCGGTGCTCCAAAATCCTCCGTACTATGTAGCGTGCATATTAGTTTGCGCCATTAGCTATCGATGTGAATTGTAATACAACATACGGATGTGCCCCAAATTGAAATCTTTTTGTTCGTAGTTTTGTATTTTGGAAACCTACAAGGTAATTGTTAGCCTGGCGTTGACTGATGCTCCCTATTTTGTCAAGAAACGTCCTACTCTTGGAACCAAATCTGGGCAAATTGCCAGATGGTCCGGGCAGCCTGCGCGGTTGTATTTTGTGTGGTTTCCAGAGGCCGAGGATCCAATGTCGCAGCCATCAAAGTCGCATTCGTCTTGAGCTGTGACCTGTTCTGAAGCGGTGTAAAAACTGGCGGGCCACGGTTCGCAACGTCCAAGGTTCCGTTTTGGATGGTCGCGTAAGAAAAGCTGGTTCCTACCGGCTGATCAATGTATAGCATGTTCACATTATTATTCCAGGAGAACGCATTTAGGGTTGTGCTATTGGAATCGTTGTTTATGTTGCATGGAAACCCAGACATGGAATCCAGGGACGTGTACCCCGGACCACCACCAAGGTAGATAGCTGTTGGCGCATTTGCCGCATCGTGGCGTGACTCTGTTTAAAGAGTTAATGAGTTTGCTTTCAAAAAGGAAAGGCAGAGTATCACCTACCAAAGTACCAGAAGAACAAGTTGACGTCGAATGAAGCACGTGTATGCTCAACTTGATTTTGAACTGATGCTGGAAGCGAGACGTAGCCGCTCCACGCCTTAACACCGGGGGTGACCTCGCAAATTGACGTCTTTGTAGTCCTGCTGCGTAAGTACGAGGGTCTGAACAAGGGTACCGGCCAAAGCTTGCTGCACTGAGCCCGTGGAGGAAATGCTGTACCTGCTTGTAGTCGATGGATGCGCCCGGCCATCGCTGCGAAAGAACATGCTCAAGCCCCGACGGTGAAGGGATGAAAGTCGACTGTGCCAGAGTATGGCCAAAGCCAAATATTCCCACACTGTTCATGAATTTTGATGATTTCATGATGTAGGATGCAGAGGAGGTTAAGAAAAAGAGGATAAGAAAATGACAGAAGAGTAAAGGAGATGTATACAGATGCACAGCGGAGAACTCAAGTAGAGATATTGGATTCAGGCAGGACTCAACACGCTTCTTATAGGTGAATCTCAATAAAAGAGCTTCATTTCGCCATTGAATGATGCTAAACACAAGCTGACGCAGGGTTGAGGCTGATGACGCGAGCTTCTTTTCCTTTCCGCACGCCAGGACATGTCCGAAGACCAAAAGTAGCTCTTTTGACAGGTTCTATGCCAGAGCACGAATATGAGCCCTCGTCACCTCCGAGCCCCTGATGCCATCAACCACATGATTTCAGACCATGCTCCTTGGACCACTGCGGAATTCAAGCTCAAGCAGCAGTGCCAGGTGGCTTTGAATGGCGAGCCCGCCAATAGATTCGCAGTGAGGCAAAGAACGGATTAGCACTAGCATCTCAAACACCTTCAGACGCTGCCATAAATAGCATCCAAAATATTAGCCTCGATCCCACACGCGGCAATCTGCAGCATTTACCCACCTATGTGGGGCTTCACTCACATTCAGGCGTTGCGTCTATTGGTGACCTCGCCATTCGGATAAGCACCGCCACTTCCTCTTGAGTCGACGATGCACAAGCCGTGATAGGGGTCCAGTGCAGTGGCGGTATAGGCGTGCTGCCTCGCCACGGTTGGCACAATTCATTCACTAAGTCCGGAGCATCAGTCTTGCAGATGTATGGTCTAGCTTTAACTGAGCGGCCTCATTTCGATATTACGAACACAACATCCTTGCTCGCTTCGCAAATTTTCGTCAGCATTCATTCTAGAGCTGTTTATACGTAAAACGGGACAACCCGAGACAACCAATTGCGTTTCCAAGAGATATCAGATATGAGCGTTTGGAACGAGGAAGACTAATTATGAGGATTGATGAGAAAATGGAAATGTGCTAGAGGCTTTTAGCGATTGTAAGTTCCGAAACTAGACAGAGACTCTCAGGCTTTGCGCCACCAACCTTTGTAGTCCTCATCGCCCGTCCAGCATGGCAAACCACTGCTTCGGAATTTGGCCTTTTGCAACTCGCGATGCCCTCGGTGCAGTCAACCGTGGTTTTTGTCCATCTGTTAGCCGTCCATCTAAGTTTAAAAGCGAACAACGACTTTACGCTGATTTTGCATTGAACCTGCAACATGAAGAGTCGCAGACAGGTAACCGTCTTCCTCGAATACCGCCACATCCGTGTTTTGCACCCGGCAATGTTCTGGTATCACATCAACTTGATCCCAATTTTCCCACGCTTGTAGTTGAAAACTGGACCTTGTCCAGGCGTTCCAAGAGACTTTCATTGCGCTCTGCAAATATGTCATCTCTGTTTGTGTTGGTGGTGAAAACTGCTGGTTGTGCCCGATGTTTCCAAGATGTACATGCAGCTGCTCCTCCACTTCGATAATTTTCAGCAACAGTCCAGCAGCTGCATCACTTCTCCAAACTCCTTCACGTCTTTTGAGTTTCTGTAGCATCCACACACACTTTCTTCTCAGACGAGAGTGTCTACATTTTGACCCAGCCATATACAACACCATGATCAAGCCAGGATCTATAGACACTGATACTAGATCCGAGGCTGCTCGGCGGCACAGATCTTCGCTCAGAAGAATGACGCGCTCAAACAAGGCTAGATCCTGATCAAATCTCGTTTCTGGAATCGGCTCGCGGAGCCGGTGGAGCATGATGTAAAGGAACGTATGGTAGATACGAATTGAAAGTGCATAGATCATATTCTCACGCTCAGTTCCAGCTGCGCACGGTTTCGTTTCCCGTGATTGGATGTGAAGCTGTGTTTCGAATCGAGCCATTCCATATTCCCAAGCGCGCAAAGCGTCACCGAATTTGTTTTCTTTAACAAGAAAAGATGCCCACAGCTGGTAGTAATTGACCATCAAAACCCTGGTGAGGGCGTAAATGCCTTCAAAAGCTTGGCCGTACGTATCGAAACCTCTTTCAAATAGATCTTGTTGGCCATCACAATGGCGAAGCGCCGCTACATCCTCTCGAGTATATGGTGCAGCCATATCCATGACTGATAACCGGTCGAGATCGAGTCGGACCAGCACATCAGCAGCGCGCGCCATCTCATGAGACTGGTCTACTCCCACGAATAGCTTCCTACCGGCTATGACATGCATTCTGGCATCTTGAGTTCTGCCCAGCCCACCAGCGGCAGCACCTAACAAGATACTAAGCACCAGCAGTGATGATGGGTGAGACACTGTCTTGGCTAGGGAGATAGCTTGATGGTAGTGCACCTCAGAGACGCCCCTAAGCTTGCCTTGTCGTGATGTGTGAAGTCGTTCTCTAGCACTACCGCCATTGCTCTCCGCCATGTGCCAAGCCTGCTGCAGAGAAGCCAGCGTAAGGCATGCCTGCCATATAGCCGGTTCATTATGCGTCAATTTGAGAACCAACTGTGTCCAGAATTGTGATGGTGCAAGCAAAGTGGCTGACGGGATAGTCCGGGAGCGGAAAACGTCGAATAGATGGTATTCCAGTGACAGACGAGATCTTTCATCTCCCGAACAGGTTGGAGTTAGAGCAAGAGCTGCTGGAGCTTGCGACAAGGACCGCGTGAGCACCATTGGTACTGATGCTTGTTTTCGTTGCTGTAGTAGCCTGACATGTTCTATAATTGAGGTACCGAGATGCTTAGCAATATCAACTAATGCACGGCGAGACAACGCGATATCCACAGGAAGGTAGCCATCGCACCGTCGGCCGGTGGACATGCAACGGCGACAGTTGGGTCTAGCCTCATCGCATTTTACACGTCGGATCCTGCTCAGTTCAAAAGTCATTATTATATTTGAAAAGGGTCATTCAGGCTTCTTACCGACAGGTAGTGCACCCTTTTCCGACAGACCGAGGCATATAGATTTGTTACAAGAGCACTGATACGGGTGGTTATGTTATAACCAAATATAGTATCGGAGGCAAAGTTGTTTGATACGCTGTGGATTTCTTGAAGGCTCTACAACTATTAATCTTGACCTACGATTATTGTCACGAACCGCCTGGTGTTTATTTGTACCTATATGACGACTGGACCGTGGCTTAGCCGGAATCCTACTGTCTACATGAGCAATAGGCAACAAAGGCAAGGTACTGAGCCGCCTGGTGTTATTAAACGGTCATCCGAGAGTCCGAGACACTCACTGAATCAACCCCACTGCTGCCTAGCGGGACGGAGAGTTTAGGCGAGGCCCCATTCAAAAGCTGTCTGACTTGGTCAGTACAGAAGAGTTGGCTCGGGTACTTGTGCCAGTGTCGCCGCCATCGCAATCGAGAGGCAGGATGATCTCTGGATCCTTGGCATACATGGCTGTGGAACGCGCCGCGTGGCTTTCCATCTCCTCGGGTTGGCATGCACACAACAAAGCGCTTTAGGAGGTCTTGGGCCGGGGTATGATTCATCACTAACGCACAAACTCCCGGGCTTCATGGCTGAAGTCAAACAAAATCAAGATAAGAAGATAGCTTTTCCATTGGAAGCTATGTCAAACTTTTGACTACAAGACATAAATGCACATTCTAAATCATAACCATGTTGTGAGTTAAAATCTATTGGATTACCTAATGTCCTGCTGACGATCCTAAGTGATGGTTGTCCCAAGTCCGGGTTCCAGGAGCTTTTGATCTTACAAGATATGAGCACACTGGAAGCTTCGTAAAGGAACAAAAAAAAAAAGAAGAAGAAAAGGCGAGCAAAAACTATTATTTGCTTTCCACATGGCAATAAAATTCATATATGTAGGGTTACTATTAAATGTTGCGACTTGCGACACTGGTAGAGCACCAGGCCGTTGTGGAAAACTGGTGGTGATAATGTCAGCGTAAACCAGTTCCCCTTGGCCGATTATTACATATCATGTTCTAATGACCCCAATCCGCTTCAGCTCATCTTTCCACTCAGTGGCATAAAGAAGCTTATAATTAATCTCAAAATTAGGCTTCCAGTCCATCATTTCGCGTTTTGTATGGCCTTCAATGCCGCAGCCGCTCAACATTAAAGGGCACTGTGCTTCTTCACGGCAGTCTTCAAACAAGTACTCGGTGTATTCCCACCACGATGCCGATATTGCTTCTGCCGCATTCTTTTGCCTAAGTTCATGCCACAATAAGGATAGGATGAATGTTTTATAGCGAAATAGTGGGCGTATACTGGGCGACAAGGCTATTGCATGCCGTAGTCTCGAACCGTTGAGAAACGGGCTCTTGTGGACCAAGTCTAAAGGCAGCTCATAGATATCAGAGCTACCTCGCTGGATATCCACTGCTAGCATCTCGAGAATTGGTAGACTGTCTTCACTGCCGTTTTTAGAAGCGAGAGACGCTGGTCGATAATTCGAGTTGGGTCCCAAAGCCAGGATTGTTAGGTTTTGCAGGTTCGGTAATTGACGAATGGCAACGGAGCCAGTGAAAGATGTTATGTCGCCTGGGATTTCACAAAGCGCAACGTTTTTTATTCGCCTTCGGTCGAGGGCTATAAAGCCATCTACTGGCTCGTCGTCGTCGTCAAGTATCACGGGGCTGCGATAAGCATCCACGGGGATGCCTCTTGACGGCCACCCATCAAACACTGTGAAAATATCGGTGTCATAGCTGATAAATGGCGTATCGAATCCAATATCAAGATCCGATACTCGAGAATGGCGAGAAGGTTGAAAAAAGTGTGGCAGCCAGACGTCTCGGGCCTCGCGGTTTACATGAAGCAGAGGAAATATGGCATGTTCTCTGGGCTGAACGATATATCGATAATGGTAGCGCTGCCAAGCTTGATGCCCCCCGCCGGAGCTTGCTCTAGAGCCAATTGCGCGGTAGTAGTGACGATACCAGTTAGAGGCTGGAGGCAAAACGCCAACCACGCGGCTAGGTCTTGGTACCAACTCCCATATTTTGATCCTTAGCTCGGCTGGTAATTGAGGGAACAGTGTAAATTCGGTCAGAGCCGCCTCCATCATAGGTAGCTGACAGTCTCCAAAAAGGAGCGGGCGCAAAACTGCAGTGCGAAGAAAGAGTAGCGTTTGGCTTCTATGACTGGTTTAGGCGGCCACTCAAGTATTTAGAAAAGAAGCACTCAACTAGCAGACAGGAATGATGGATGCAGAGCCCTTCATACTCGTTCTAAACAAGCCCCCTCCTTGGATCCCGTGCCCCCGATAATGACAATCCTTTCATTGGTCACTTTTGTTTCTAGTACTAGTATTACGGCACTGAGTTGGATGGCAGCGCTCCATCGGAATTTACCTTTCTTACCTCATCTGCTTATTGGCATATGCGGTGCTCGTTGGCGATCGTTACGTGGCTTGCGTTAATACGCTGCCAGCCGCTTGAGTGGCTAATGCACGGCCAGCTCGGAGGCTGACCTCAAAGTGGCAACAGTCGACACCGAATGCAATGCTACTAATATAGCAGTAAAGGGTAGAATAAGAAATGCGAATGACGTAGGATATGCGCTGCAGGTTGTTGACGCAGGGGGGCGGAGCGCGCTTCAACGCTTTGAGAACAATGGCGAAAGGATGCAGGCAAAAAAATTGAAGAAGAATACCATGTCTCTGGATCATATAGCACTGAACAGAAAGAGACTAAGAGTAATAAGATAATTTAAGAACAATCAGATAAACGACAAGAGATCTCACAATGCAGCGCATCTGAAATCGCATTCCCCCCTTCCGAGGCTTTAGAATTCACCCCGCCCAAAATACGTTAATACCCTTGCTAGGCTTCTCTTCAATGGCTGGCCACGGATGAAGTTCCCTAGCAGGGCCATGGTCCTCAAATCTCAATTATACTGCATTCTGATTAGATAGATACCACTAGCATGGTAATTATATCATAATTGGACAAACGTGCACGAAAGCAAAATAACTCCTTCAGCGAAAACAGTCGCAAATATTGTTCTCGACATCAATACTTCCACTGGTCACACCAGTTTTTCATCAAGGTCTCGTCGACTGGTCCAAGATTTCTCATGGTCGGACTGTGTGCCATCGTTCTCTCCATATCCCACTTGGGATAGCCACCGCCGGCCGCTATGCCCTTATACGCGTCAATGAGCTTGATAGCAGGATTTCTGTTTACATCGTCCGCCGTTGCACTGACAGCACTTTCTTCAAGAATCTGTATCCACTCAGTCAAAGGAATGATCTCCTTTATTCTTTCAGAATAGTGGCTCTTGAGAAATGCCGCGAGCTTGGCCCAGCTAGTTACCGAAGGATTTACTCCATGGAAGTATCCCGAAATGGCTGAGGGGTCGGCCTTTTTGGTGATACCAGCGACGTCTAGAATGATGCCAGCAATGTCATCAACTGGCGTCCAGTCCACAACGTCCGTCTTACTGAACCGGTCGGGAAGCACTCCGAGGTGCACTGAGCTAGCAATCAAGCTGGGAATGAACTCCTGGGGATTCCACACGCCCTGTTTGGCTCGCGAACCAGCAATTTGTCCGACGCGAATAACGGCGGCCAAGATGCCCGATTGCTCAACAGCTGCGTCTAAGATGGAACTTGCGGCAAACTTTGACCGGCCGTAGCCCATGGCGGGCAGAGTCAAATCTTCGAGGCGTCGCTCGGGGATTGATTGTGAGCGCGTCCAGTTACCGACAGTACCGACACTTGAAATATATATAATGGGGACTCTTTTCGCTGCTTTGTTGGAGAAATCCACAAGGTGGCGTACACCAAAAATGTAGGGTTCAAACGAACTGACGCTGATGTTGAAGTTGACGGGCCATGCGTTGTGAATGACACGGTCTGCTGTGGCCAGGATGTCGTTGTATTTCTCCACAGGGAGACCGAAATATGGCTTGGACAGATCGACACCAAGGAACTCAACTTTAGAAAAGTCTGTGCTCAAGCCACGGTATGAGTTGTATGCTGGCTGACGAGAGCTACCTCCGTCTTGGCCGCGGTTGAACGCAAGAATTCTTGATACTCGAGGATTTTTGATCAAAAGGTCGAGCATATAGGCACCAAGAGACCCCGTAGTGCCCGTTACGATAACTGTCTGCTCTTCATCTAAGGGATTGGACTGATTGGTGTTGGGAGGCGGGAGATCCCTGGTGTATTTGGATATGAGTTTGACTAGAGCACCGATTTCTCTTTCTTCGGAGTCGTCCTCGGTACTTCCAGAGATCACTGACGAGTATAAATGCTTTGCTAGCCCTTTGATTGTCGAATTTGCATAGATAATTCGAGGTGCAACGGCATCTTTACCAGGCCTGACACCAGCAGACTCTAGACTAGATCGAAGGATCTTGGACAGAGTAATAACTTCCATTGAGTCCATGCCGGTGCTAAAAAGATCCGCTTCAATGTCAACCGCTGGTTTGTGGATTTGGGATCTGACAATATCCAAGATAGACTGTGCCATGGCCTTTGGGCTCGTAATGTCCAGAGAGCTCGTGTTGCTCATATCAATGCCTTCGTCTTGCTGGGCATAGAGACCATCAATAAAATCTTGATATGCTGTGACAGTTGCCATTCGTTGTATTGAGCCTTTCCCCGAGATTGAAAATGGTGTGTTAGGGTCTGCAAGGACAACCATATCACGGACAATTCGCCCATGAGCCACGGTGACTTTATTCACGTCTGAGACGATTGGCCATACGCTGTCAATAAGCGCTCTGGCTTTTTTCTCGTCTTTTGGGTATTCATGTGGCTCCAAAATCAGAGCAGGCTGCAGCCTTTGCTGTCCGACCACAAGAGCGCCTTTGATCGCAGGGTGGCCCGTTACGGCAGCCTCAATTGTTACTGGATTGAGCTTCTCGCCAGTGGAGAAGACTATAACATTGTCAGTGCGACCCCAGTACTGCCAGTGATTTGGCTTGGTTGGATGTTTCTTATACATATCACCTGTTGACCACTCGGTCTTATCAGGGAAAGTATAAAAGAGAGGTTGTCGCATAGCTTCTTTTGGATCCTTCCGAACAATGAACATTTCGTAAATGTCATCATCCGCTATCAGACGGAAGTCGGCTCCCATTTCTTCAGCATTGACGATAAACCACTGCCACAATTTAGGGTCCGGCTGGCGATGGATGACATAGGGGGCAACCCTGAAAATGTCAGCAACGAGCGTATTTATTGCTCTAGCATCTCAGCTTACTCGGTAGAAGCTATAGCATTCAAAAGATTGACACCTTTGCTAACAAGCTCATCACCCACCGAGGGAGACAAATTACCTGTAGCATGCAGTCAGTTTGGGATGACGAATGGAAGGGAGGATAATAAGAGGGAGATATTCTAACCTCCACCAAAGCCAACCATCTTGAGATCGGCTAAGAGGCGAATTTGCTCTTCGTTGGTACTCATATCTTCAATGATAGATGGAGGAAGAACAGCTGCATCGCAATCCCCCACGAATTTTAGGCATTCGGTCACAAGGCCAGCGCTTACAGGGCGATTTGGCACTCCCAGACATATCTGAACTCCAAAATAAATTCCGAAGAATGACATGATACCAACTCCTGCCATATGGAACGCGGGCATTGGTACAAATATTTTCGAGCAATCGTTAGGAAGGGAAGTCCATACTACAGGAGCACCATCCAGATATACATCCCGTAGGTCGTCGACAATGGCAGCGCTTCCCTGTCGAACAGTAATAGGCTTTGGAATACCAGTGGAACCACTTGTATGAAGAACAGCCAAAGGATGGAATCTAGCCTTCTCAAATGGTACATCGTATGGCACATGAGACGCGGCCGACTGAAGCCAATCTTCAAGAGGAGGAACCGCTCTCGCTGGCATGGGATAGAACTGGAGCAAGGGCTCTACAGTGGACTGCATCGAGGGCTCGTACAAAATTTGAGCGCATTGTGTCTTTTTGAAAAGCGAGAGCTGTGCTTCGAGGCTATTTCGCGGAGAGATGAATAACGCTTGGCAATGGGCCTTGATACAGGCAAGCATCACTATGGTGTATCGTATGTCGTTTGGTCCGATGTAAGCCACGGTAGGAAAGCTGTCTTTCTCATCGGTGGCGTCTTCTCTTTGCTTCAATAGCTCACGAGCAAGGTGGTTCACACCCTTAGCGGTTTCTTTGAACGTGATGGGACGGTAGCCATCTTCGAGGTTGCTGGAATAAGGCTGGTAGACGAAAACACGCTCTGGTTCGTAAGTCGCATACTCGTCGACTATATTAGCCAGCAGTCGTTTTCCGTACTGCGGATTGGACGATTTTGCGTAACCATTCATCTTTGATGAAAGGGTCGCTTGATGTGATACTCTGAGAGAAAATTGATATGGAGGCGCGCTTAGTCTGTATTATAGCTGCAAGGAAGATGTCGAGCAGATTCTGTTAGAACGGCATTAGACCGCGGCGACATGCTTTATATCAACTTTTATGGCACTAACAATCTTATAGATCACGTCACAAACTTTGAATTCATAGGGTCGGTCATCGACATCCCGCCACCCCCTCCAAGTAGCCACATCTTACAATTTCTTACATGTCTTACAGTTTCTTACAATAGACTTTACTACTATATCAACCAAATACATTTGCAGTTACATAACTTCATAAGTGATGATTAGATTGCATTTATCAGAAGTGCCTATGACCGAGCTAAAGAAATGATCCCCAATGCTGCAAGATCCCTGCGTCCTATTCCCCCTAGTCGGGATGATCATTCTATGTGGCCCGATCCCGAGGATCTGAAAATCCATCTACAAGCTAAATCCACGCGTGTGCAGTGTGAAAACCGCTAATAATACACTACAAGCCTTAGAAATCGCATGACCGACTTTGCAAAACCTCGGCTGGACCTTAGGGGGGGCCTTGATCGAGCCGCCCGAGGCATACTACCTTCCCAAACATTACAAATGCTTTCTTTGCTTTGCCATCGCGATAGAACGTCTCCATCGAGTCGCATTGTCACGTCATCGGAATCTGCTGTCGCTTCCTCGAGACAATGAAGTCGATCATTACTTGTGTGAAGCAAGATGCAAGCTATGTCAGTAAGTACTCCCTTTTATTGGCTCTAAGAAGCCATTTCCGGCTTCTTGGTATACTGTCTCCCCGCGTATAGTTACCTCGTACTAACGTAATAATACGACGCTCAGATAATAAGAAATAGAAGCAATGCTAAGCGACCCATCTCCTTTTCTGATCGTGCACTACTCTCTATAGCGTAGCATACAACATGCATGAAAGGCGACCCTGGCAGTTGACCATTCTTCCTGTAATTTAACGGTCTACCATCGCACGGCCATCCCCTCGCCCGCGCGTTCTTCCAAGGTCTTCAGTCCCTTTAGGTAATATACTTGTATAGTAGGTGGTGCCAGGAGAGGAGATCCTTGGCATCTGTCAAGATGGCTAGCTGTATTGTTGGTTCAGCAAATGCTCAGGCTAGAACCAAAACCGCCACTCATATCCCACTTTGGGGGAGGTGGCTGGCGGGCCGCAGAGGACTAATAGCACGCGATCCACAAAAAAGTACGGTGATCGGGGTCAACTTGCCGGATTGCGGGATAATACGAAATGCTCCGTACGCGTTTGGCAGCTGGATCGCGGCATGGTACGGGGTGCTGGACGGAATGATAGCATCCAGACGGCTGCAGTGCCTGATTTTGCATTGATCTCGATATTTCATCCACCACATGTCTCGGAGCGGCGCGAGTTCAACGCCATCGCCTCGTATGATGATCGAATGATGTGCAGCCTCTACCAAGATGAGCTTGATCACCTTGGCTTGGGTATGTATAAGATGTGTCGTATTGTTCACCACATCGACGGAACCGGCATCTGTATCACAAATAGCTGATTATCGCGACCACTTGGTGATGAATTGTCTATGGCAATTAGTGCATTTGGGAGTACTTTCACAACATGAGTCTGGCGACTAAACCATATTTTGGATTACACTATGTGTCACAGTTTGGCAAGTTCTAGATCTAGTAGGTTTAGTCACCTAGCTTTTCACGTCTATTGCAGCAATGCGGCCCTGATAAAGGTGTGCTCCCTGTCACCATTTGACTGCTTCCCCCATCCAATGAGCGCAGGGGAGGTGGCAAATGGCGAAGTAGACTTGCCAAACTGACTTTCTCGAAACTCAGTTTGGATCTTTCATTATTGCCAAGTGCTTAGAATACTAGTGACCCATGGGCGTTGGCTTATGTCGTGTTTCCTCCTCTCGGGGATAACGAGGGATTTAAGACCGGACCGCGAGAGATCCAACTAGTGATCGAGGTGAAATTCCCCGACCAGGCAGCCAACCAAAGATCTGCAATGCGACTCACTCAATGGCACAAGGTTCGCCGAGTCGAGCTGAATTACAGAGCTGCTCTATGCGTTGGAACGCACTATTATTGCTCAGCGAGACGCGATACGGTAGGACGGAACGGGCTCATCGCCTATTTTCTGCCTCAGCGTATAAAGGTCACGGCTCCTCTGGAGTTTATCCACATCAATAGCCTACTCGTCTTTTATTTTGCTCCTAATTTCTCTTCTCACGTCATTTCTCTCTTTCTTCTTCTCGCCCGCCCATGAGCTGCAACACAGCCCCGTGTGTTGCTCTACTGGCGTTTTACTCTAGGTAGGTAAACATGGAAGTCATTGTGCAGGTGACGAGAAGGAACGGCAAGTCCAATGATTCGTTCAGTTCAAACTTGACGCTGAGTATTGGCCGATGCTTCTAATTTTGTGTTATGTCGCATATCAACACAGCTTCTTGTTTCCACAAGCAAGCTTTAGAAGTGTAAAATCCGCGCAAAGACAGCCTGTTGCCGCTGACCATTGCGTTATAGCGCTACATGTGTCAATACGTAAGCCGCCCCAGGGCGTTGCACGGGAATAGCGGGCTGTGAACAGAATAGAGCGCGGCTTAAGAGTGTCGGTGTAAGCTAATATAATAAGTATTATAAAGTTCGTTTAACACAGGTAAGCATGTAACTTACTGTGAATCGTACTCTGTTTTGGCATGCTTTTGCATCCATTTCATAGGTAGGTCGCTTCCATAGCACAATTCTCATATAACGTATGATATGGTCTCCCATCGTCTTTGTTTTCAGACTTGCAGAGGCTGAACGTTTAATTAACAAATAGTCGCTGGCATAATCCTTTATCTAGGTTATTTTGCCTTCTACTAGCTACTCATTACTATCGCTTGATTTGCTTACTCTTAATGTCACACTGTATTGATCGTAGTAGATGGATTTATTGTCTTACTTGTAAGACCCAAAAAAACTTACAGCACCTGCGAATTCGAAGATAAGCAGTAAGATACACTATCTAGATACAAGATCTGTCCTCCAATAAGTTACCCCGCGCATAAAGCCGGCCGTATTAGAGCTTCTCTTGGATAATCTGACATCACAGTCAGCACCATGCTGCTAGGGATCAATTAGTTCTGATAGCATCCCAATGGCCTACAGTAAAACAATTTTCGTTTTCTCTCTCGCCTATAATTAGAACTTAATATAGTGGCTACTGTATTGACAAATGTTTGCGTTGGGTTCTAGTATGAAATGCGAATAATTATGGTAAGGGCTGTTCTGCGTACTTCTAGTTGCTACACGAGTCCAAGCTTCCATGAGCCATGGTTTTCGCCAACACACCATCTGGACCCACCGGCCTTGAATGTCTTGTGAGGACAAGGTGATTCTGCCACAGAGTTTGTAGACGTTTGACAGAGCTACTGGGCATTGGTATTGTCTAACATACTCTTGATATATGTCTGACTTATTCCGCAGGTGAAAAAGGGTACCAAATCCCATAATGTACGGCGATGCGAATGAATGAAGTTGTGTATGGCCTCTATCACCTAGCGACGGCTTCACCAATGCTAATCTATTCCTGAAGCAATTCTTGAATATAAATTAAGATACCTCCATCTCTCTAAATACTCCTTTTTATTATCACAAACCTTGTTAGTTTCCATGAAAGAGGAAGCAGAAATGTCTATTCAATTGTCCGGATATAGCTGCACCTTTATCATTATGATTGTATTGCTTTTGATGCACAGCTTCGTGTGTTACATTGCGTTTTCTGCAATATGCATCCTTTTTCACAAAACTTGCAAAAACGATATTCCAGTAGTCGTTTTCCATGTTGCGTTCTGTTCGCTGCAGTATATGTAGCTGTGATGATTATCGTTGTCGCAATGAGAGGCAACACTGCCCCTTGCGACATTTTACGTCATGATGCGAACTGAGTTACAGCTGGATCTGATACTGAAGATATACTCGTCGGATAATCTTCACTTGGGCCCCGGAGTTGAAACTAATTGGTAGTTCAATATCTCGTGACCCATCCTTTTCTTCCGGTAAAGTGGTCAAAGATGCTTAGCCTAGAAATGGCCATTGAGCTGTGCGGCCCGCCTTATATAAGTCACAATCAGGTGCCAAATTTAAAACTCTATATGCTTTGGTATATGGATATAGAAAAGTATTCTCTATATACTCTATTTTCTACAGCCTTTTACGAGACGCTGCTTATCTGTTATTACTAAATGCTCTTCCACCGGCGAGCAAGGCTGTGGTCGAAACGTCTGAAACATTCTAAAATGGAGCATATCCAGCGAAGCAGCCCCTTTTCAATAAATGCCCAATTGCGAAACAATTACAAAAATGCAGTATGATTCAAGCCCCAGCCGAGGTCGATGGATGAAAAAAAGCCTTCTTCAGAGCTCATAAAATCTTGCACAATATGAATCTGCTCCTTCCTACAACCTGAAATAACACACCACTGTCAAACATCGCCTTATAGCACCTCATACAGACGACTTCTATTCTTTTAGGCCTTGAACTCTACCAACATCCAGTTTTAGAAGAATGCTAGACTTATGAAGCTCGTGTGAATGTTACGTCCCTTCCGCTCTTGTACACTACTGCCATCAATGTTGGCGGTCAAGGGGACTGCACTTTAGGTCGCCCACTGTCCTTCTCCTATGTAGTACGTAACAGAGAGGAGCCAGCCCGCTTTGTATACGATGAACGAATCCGGCAGCTCACAATCTGATTCCATTGTACAGATCACTACTGTTTGTATGTTATTAGCAGGATCATGCAGCTTGTATTACGATCTGGCCGGTTCGTATATTCTGGGGTAACCTAGCGACTCAGCTTCTGATGTTAATGAAGCATTATCGATCTAGCAACGAAGAATTTTAAAAATTCCACCAATTAAAACCCAACTGGAAGATATTTTGCCGGGTGTGCGGCACGACGGACAATCTACTTTTAGGCATATCCTAGCTGGGGCTCATGTACCTGTCATTTTAGAGTTAGTGCGACAACTCACTAACTACTCCTTCTAGAAGCAGGATCATCAAGCCTTACTCGCTGTTCACGACTGTATCAGTATATAAAATAGCAAGATGGCCCTCTTTGTTATCTACGTTCTTGTCCTCATCCTCAAAGCTTTGACACCAAGACAGCTTAGCTATTTACCAATCTTTCTCTAACAATAATCATGCCTGCCCTCAAGACTCTTCTGGCCACTGGCCTTGTTGGAGTTGCCTCAGCGGCGCTCAACCCCAGCTGTGCTCCCGGCGGCAACTTTGACCTTTCCAAATGGTCCCTGCAGCTTCCCATTGGCTCTACGGGCAGCCCAACCACGATTTCCGCTTCCCAGCTCTCAGGCTGTGGGGGCTACCAAGATCCCGGCCACAAATACTTCTTCACTGAGAGTGGCGACGGCGCCTTGGTCATGAAAGTCCCTGGAGCACCCTCAAACACCGGCTGCGTCACAACACCAAACAGCCAGCACTGCCGCACGGAGCTGCGCGAAAGCAGCCCCAGCAGCTGGGACCCCAATGCCAGCAACAACAAATTGACGGTGTCGCTCGCTGTGGAACAGCCAGACAACTCAGGCTATGGCACTGTTGTCGGCCAGATCCACATCGCAGACAACGTTAGCACCAAGCCAGTGTGCGAGCTGTACTACAACACCAACGGCGACCTGACCATGGGCGTGGAACAAACTCGCTCTGGCGGCAACGAAGTCATGACCAAGGTCGGCAATGTTCCCGTTGGCCAGCAATTCACCTACACAATCAGCTACTCTAGCAACGTCCTCAGTGTCAGCATCAATGGCGCTGCAGCCAAGACTCTCAGCACCTACTCTCTTGGTGCGCCCTCCAGCTACTTCAAGGTTGGAAACTACAACCAGGGCTCAAGCGCTTCTGATGTTCACTTCTTTTCCATCAACGTTTCTCACTAAATTGATTCAATCAGCCTCTGTTCAGCCAACAGAGGCTATTGTAAATATTTAATTCTTCTTTTGTGGCAAGCAAAGCCGTTGTATATAATGGGCTTCATTGACAGCTACACTCAAATCTTAATTTGTCACCACATAGCGTATTTTGGCATCGTTTTGGGAAGGTTGAGAACACTGAGAAACTCACGACTTGATTATTAGCATACGGAATAACTAGATAATTGACTCAATAACAAGAAAAAGCTTTCTGACTTTGGAACTCACCAAGACATTTCCTTGCTGGAGCTGCGATGTGTTGCTGCACACAGCAAGCCAAATATTGACAATGCACTCTGAAGCTAACTTGCCGCTAACATTGATTTGCGGAACTGGAGATGCTTCCACGTAGTTGAGACTACGTCTAGGGAAATTGTGGAATGTCATCGATAATGCCAGTAGAGAAGCGATAGTAGCCGGTGGCTTGTTTCTTATTAACTTCGATCTTATTTTAAGTAGTAGTCACGCTTGATGTGCTTGCATGTATACAAGCTCGTATCTAGGAGTCGATGACATTTGCAATCAGTAATGTAATGAATACCTGCACTGAAAGCTCTCCTCTCATTGAGCTGTAATCTCAGCGCGCATCGGAGCCCAAATGGAAATAGATCATCCAATCCTGAGCCGGATTAGCAGTTTTATCTCGAACAGAAAACGTACGCTGGCGCTTCCAGTGTCTTTAAATACTCGCAAATGGTAACTCAGCGCGAGGTTACATGCAGTTATTAACCTTATGCCAACGGAGGCAGATCTTCTTCAAAAACCCTATTTTTGTGAAACTCGGTAATAACATACTCAAAATTGTTATAAGGGGCAATTTGAGTCACCATCAGAGAAATCACATAAACATCTCAGCTATGTAGGCCACTATGTTTTGCATGGCGGTATTCAGATAAGCTACTATGAATCACCCAAAGATATTAAACTAGAAGGAAGACAACATATAATTCTTTATAACTAGTCAAATATTCAGACACAAAAGCCGCTCCTCTTCATAGCACACTCTCTAGATTTCCATCAGTATCAGCATGAGAAGTATGATATATCATGCGAATCATTTGATACTGCTGCATATGCAGATAGATGAGCACAAAGGTTATGGTTGGTTTGTAAACCTTTTCCGATCCTCAATGCGGTGTATTGACCACAAGAATAACGCATTCATCTTAGCTGGCGCTGGTGGCTGCTTTCGAAGCGACTGCTTCTAGTTCTTGGGGCGATGGTGAATCAATTCAAGTCCATTCTTGAATGTATCTTCACCACGAAGCAATAAACCAATTTCTCCAGGATGCATCCAGTGAAGCCAAGTCACGACAGCCAACATTGGCAGTGCATCAAAAACATAAATAAAGGCTTCCTTCGTAAGTAGGTACCCGTCATTCCCTTGAGCATATTCAATTACACGGAACAAGTTTCGAATGATGATTAAGCAACCGGCAATGTATAGTGTTTGGAGGTATTTTCGCCAGCGGCAGTCTGGTTGTTGCGAGCGACTAGTCGGAACTGAATTTAATCGGCGGTGGAAAACAGCCGCGACAGTGACAAAAATGGCGAACCAAAGGAGTTGGAGAACAAGGCCGCCAATGATGACATTGTTACCGGCATCTGAGGAGGACGGGTTGTTTTTGCTCGAAGCTAAGATACCGCTGCCTAGTAATGAGATATAACAGTAAGCAGTTGGTTCGAATGTGATATCTTTAACGAGAAGAAGCCTCACCTCCAGCAAGAAGAAAGAAGCAAACGACGTCTCCAATAACGAATATTTTGGTGAGCCATTGTGGTCGAATAATCGAGTGCTCTTGCCCGCCAACAAGTATAATGATTCGGCCGAGTATCATATAGATGGACGCTGCGAATAATGCCGGTGCAATCAAAATGAACATGCTTTGAGTGATGTATGGTCCCAGTGTCCAACAGCCTGCTTTTTGTGCCCCCGATGCGGCTCGGCCAGCAAAACCAATAAATTCAACTACAGATGTAATGTTAAGTCAGCACCATTGTAAACGGTTTGGAATAGCTGTGGCTGGGAATAAACGCACAAAAACATCCAATTACCAATGGCGTTAGATACCAGCATCTTGTTTTACACATTTGAAACAGATGTAGTACGCTGGACAAGAAGAAAAGAACGCAGAATATAGCGGCAGCGGCGGTAGAAGGGGTATAGCGATAGAAGGAAAAGGCCGCATGTTGCCAGTCCGTGACGCAGTTGGTGCTCATCCTGGATATTGCGGTGCTGATGCAGCTTCAACGAATTAAATAAAGGTGGTAAGATGCAAGGTCTAAAGAAGAAGAGAAAAATAGTGGAAGGCAGTTTGTTAAAGAAATAGGTATTCCATGTTGAAACGAGCCAGAGGATGCAGCTAAGATATATAAACCCTTTACATATTTTCACTCTAGGATTTTTCCCTAAGTGCTAGGATCCAACACAGCCTTGAGCTAGCCTTAAAATCTGTTCTATCCACGGAAACTATACTGTAAAGAGAGAAAGGGTAGTTGTTCTTTGGTGGCATACCCTTCGGTGTCTTTCACTTCTCCGATGTTATCAGATTATCACAACTTTGGTGTGTAGATGAGCGTATTGTCAAGTCACTGATTGGTGAACAGTTTTAGCATTCCCCACAGCAACGGGAAAGATGTATTGTCTACGCCTCGTTTTAGCTCTACGGATAGGCTTGGAGAAAATTCTACCAATAGTAGCCCTCATCGCTGGTGTACGAATTAACACGAAGCTGACGAAACGGTGTATGCAAGAGCCGGATCCAATTTCGAAGCCAGCCCCTTGTTATCCGCGTATTGCGTATTCCTGGGCTTACCATTGGCTCATCTATTGGTCTCCACTACGTTAGTCCCGTTTTCTTGCAAGCAAGGTGGGGGTTTGCGTAGAGCTTAACGTGGCAAGTGTTTCTAGATGTTAGTTTCATCTTGCGCTTTTAGCAAATTTGCAGTCAAATCATACGGCAATAATAAGCATAACATGGTGAATGCGAGACCCGAGCGCTCAATTCAGCTTCCGTTCTATCTGATATCTATTTCATGCCTCCCTCATAGGGAGCAATTATAAGCTTTAAGTCTTGGCCTCCCCCAAGTCCACTTCACGCCACCCTTACATCCTGGTTGCAACACGGCATAGGTACCCGAAGTTACACTCCTTTTAACATTCCAAAGTCATGTTGCTGCCAATTGTTGATTTGGCCACAACAGCCATTGTTCCCATTGTGTCCCTAAATAAGCCGAGATTGACTGGATCAAGAACCGGCCCGAGTCGCCAAATACCCAAAACGTACGCAGACGGTGCAACAGCACAGCATAGAAAGACAGTATAATGAGTGCCTCTGGGATCCGGCTTCTAACCATATCACCATATCTGGCGGACACTAGAATTGTCCATGAAACTGTAAAAGGAATTTGAATGTGGGTCCCTGAATCCACTTCAAATATCTCGAAAATGCGCTGAAGAGCTATAACTGCTTGGGAGCATGCCTCTTTATCTAGCTCTTGAAGATCACTTTCGTGAATTAGAGAATCCAAATGACCACATGCTTCAGGTCGCTCACGATCGGCTTCGGCTGTGTCTTTTATCTGTCGCTGCCCGACAATTTCTTCAACTATGTCCCTTATAGTTGGCCACGTTGATTGTATCACAGCATGCACACCTCGGTGGACAGGAAAATACGTGGCGAGTTTATCGAAGAATGACTGAAAGTTTCTGCATTGGAAAGTCTCGAACATAATCTGGAGGCCAAGAAATGATGCATACAGAAACCAAGAGCGAGAGTTTTGCTTCGAGATATCGGTTTCCACTCTATTAAACAATGATAAAGCTCGTGTTTGAAGCTCCATTGCTTTGTTGCTGAACATCTGTTGCTGTCCTCGGCGGAAAGTGCTCATGTGCGCTGCCGATAGCGCAAGAATTTGGTCCATGAGATAAGGGTCGGTAAGAGCACATTGCATGATCGCCATGCGTATCGAGACAGGCAAAGGTAGCATACTCGCTTCAAATGCGCCTGACTCGAAATGGTGAAGCAACTCAAGATGCCCTAGATCATACTGTTGAGCTTGCCATTGCTGAGTATTGCATTGGATGGTCGGCGATAGCGTTCGCACCGATAGCGTTGATACACAAGAGACTGCTTTCGGGCGGCTGAACCGATGCATTGGACGCGTAAGACGGTATGAACAGGATCGGTTTGTGATGGTGCAATTGAGACAAGTGGGCGAAGTCTCATCGCATTTCTTATGGCGTTGCTTGCATTCTCTACATCCATTTCGGGATTTGCGGTGAGAACTGCGCATGGTCGGGGGGTTATTGAAGACGGTGCAATAGGTCCAAGGGCATAAGACCTAGTAAAGTTTGGCTCTATAGTGTCTGAGCCAGTGTGCTGCTGATTTGTACTGGCTGGCGAGTTTCGTCGTAATATGGTAAGGAAACTTCACTGAATGTCTTATGGCACAGCAACCCCTTAGAAAGCAATTGATTCTTGGATCTATTATGCGGAATACGCGCGTACGTTGTGTTCCATTGAAGACTCAGCCACCGCTTAGTTTCATGGATTGCCCCACTCGATGCTGGATAACTACTGCGGCAAACCTGCGGATTAAAAAGACACCGGAGATCAAGATGGGAGTTGTTGCCGCTCTTATGTAATTAAACTAAATGTATCTGAACTTCGTATTAAGAGAAAAGTCGCCGTCCATTCTCAAATCGGGATGAGACAACTCAGTGGTTTCGAAAACGCGCTACACTGTAAAATGAATATCTACAAATGTGTAAATGACTGGCCACACATCTAAAGCCTAAAATTACCCTCAAGAAGTATATTGACCGCTTCTTCCCAGCCTCGAGAAGACGCGATATCAATGACTGACCGTCCCTGGTCATCTTTAGCCTCCAAATCAACGCTGAATTTGCTGCTCAATAGCTTTAAAATCCTCATGTCGCCATTTTCAACGGCCTGCATAAAGGCGTTCCAGCCCCTGTAGATTTTATTTGGATCGGCGCCCTTCTCAAGAAGCATTTCGAGAATCTCCGTATCGTCACCGCGGCATCTTCTGACTGCCTTGACAATGGGAAGATGCTCGCCGGGAGCGTTCAGGTCGGCATGGCCGTCATTGATGAGGAAATGAACCATTTCCTTCAAGTCCTCGCGAATAGCTGTGGTTAATGGAGAGAAAACACCACCGTTCTTATCCTCCACCGAAACACCCGCTGCCAACAGTAACTTGACAGACTCGATCTGGTTGGCGGCCACAGCCATTTCCATGACGCCTTTATAAGCGCGTGGCTCGGCAAGCACCGACAGGATGCGCCTAAGTATCAACGGATTCCGCACAGCCATGCATACCGGCCAATCTTGTCCGCGCTTGTTGGGATCGGCTCCTCTGGCGATCAAGGCGTCTATCATTTCCATCCGGCTCTCTCGAATGGCGCTTGTCAATGGGGACGCTCCCTTGGGATTCCTCTCATTTGGGTCGAGGCCTTGGTCTAGTAGCCACAATAACGCCTCCATGTTGTTTGAGCTAACTGCAGTCTCTAGTATTCCCTTGGGGGAGTGCAGGTCCGCGCCAGCAGTGACAAGCGCAGGCAAGAGGTGGACGCGGTTGTGTGTCACGCATTTGAAGGCCGGATACTCGCTAGCACTGACATTTGGATCTGCGCCGCTGCTCAGCAGCAGCTGAAATATGTCCATTCGGTTGTCTCGGATGGATGTGCAAAGAGGAGTATAAACACCGTCTTTTTTGGCATTGGGGTCGACACCGGCTTTCAAAAGCACGCGCACTGATTCGATGTTATTGATACTAGTTGCCAGTTCCATAATGCCAGGGCATTTCTTATAGTCTGCACCGTGGTTAAGAAGTAGTTGAAGACAGGGCGTCTGGTATGTTGCCGGCCACAGCATGTGCTTGGGTCCAGGGAGGTTTGGATCCGCCCCATGAGTCAAAAGGCTGCCCGTGATGTCCACTCGAGAGGAGCTAATCGCTTCAAAGAGCGCTGTTTTCCCTTCTCTGTTCTTCTCATTTGGATCCACGCCATAATGGAGAAGAAGATCAATCATTCTCTTTGGGGTTTTCTTGTTGATAGCTGCGATTAACAGCGTGTTGCCATTGGAGGTGCTGTGAGATAGATCACCTCCATACATCAATAAGAGATGTGTCAAGCTAACTTTGTGAGTAGAAATGGCAGATGATAGAGGAGACTCCAGTTCTAGGCCAACCAAAGCATTGGGGTCCGCTCCATACTTTAGGAGGGTGACTGCTCCCGAAAAGAACATCTTTTGAACTGCCGCAAAAAGTGGCGTGATGCCATCGCCATCTGCCTCGTTAGGATCGGCCCCGAAAAGAAGTAAGAGCCGGATACTTTCGGCATCAAGGAGGTTGACAGCCTCTGTCAGCGCCGCTGCAGGAGACACTCCTCTATCCAGCAACTGCTCAATTAGTTTATGGTTTTTTCCTCGAACAGCAGAAATGATACTGCCCCTCAGGTTTTCGGCATCCGAGCCTGCTGTGCTACGAGGGGTCCAGCGGGGCATCGTGAAAGGGTCAACTTTCAGACGTAGGGCCTTGGACTGTCCAAGATCCATGCCAGCCAACTCTTCCAAAAGGGCATCTGACTCTGCTGATCCAGTATGGGATGACGTGTCTCCAATCGTGCTGGCTCGATCAAACGCTGCAACAATGCCCGAATTGACTCTCTCGTTTGAGATAATCGAGCTCGGAGTGGTAATGCTGTAATGATGAAGGATATCGTCTGATGGACCGCGCGAATTTGGAAATGGCTTATTCGCCAAGCTGGAATCGGGTCTACGAGAAGAGGATCTTTCGCTCCATGCGGCTGGAGATGCTTGCATTTGCTGATGCTGTCCCTCGGCAGACAAATGCCCGTGGCCAAGAGGAGACGGGCGATGACGCGACATGTCCGGCTCGGAAGCCTTTGTTTTCACACGTCCAGAGTTATCATCCAGTCTGTTCAACGCCGCTGCGAGCCCTGTGTATCCGATGCCCATGCCGCGTTCAATTCGTTCGGTGCCTAGTGTCCACTGGAAGAGCAGCGCACTCATCTTCAAGCCTTCCTTTGTTCGTTCGAGAATTGCCGTTATTTTGTCGATGTCTGTATCACCAAATATCTTGCCCCAGCCACGCCTCATCTTTCCCATCTTGCCTTTGCGTTCATATTCTAGGAGTTTGCTAAGCATTTCATCGAGAATATTGAAGTCAGATTGAGCAACTCGTAATTTCTTGTCCAATTCCGAGATAACGTCAGGCGGCAACTCTGGGGTCGAGCGTCCACATTCTCCAAGGCCAGCTTCGATTGAGAAGAGAATCTGGCAGGTATCGAGGAACAAATGAGCCAATCGATCGACATTAGGCGAAAGTTGCTTGACCGTGGTGAGGTATTCGAGCATGCGGACAGAGGTTCGATCTCCACTAGCCGCAACATTGTGGCAAAGGTCAGAGCATCTTGTATGGGCTTTGGGCAACTGGCGAGACATTTTTGCGGGCTGTTTGACAGGCGCGTGCAGGCCTGAAGAAGAGTTGATGTTAGTGGCGCTCGAGGCTTTAGACAGTGGCGTCGTCGCCAGAGGAACTGATTTTGGTGTGATTGGCGTGCGAATAGTGCCAGGCAACGAGAGAAACTCTTCGTCGTCTATTGAGAAGGGATCTTTCTGAGGTGTGATGGAGAGAGCCTCAAAAAAGTCAAATTCTTTAACCGAACTCTCCTTTGGTACGACGACTGCCGACGGTGATGAAAGCATCTTGCCCAGCAGAATGAGCAGCGCGTAGCATTACAGGCTCAGCCAGCCTCGGGAAACCGGGCAGGGCAGGAAAAGACTCTAATAGTTATTCAAGCTAGGCCTCTCTGAATCATCAGATCCGATGGCCCATTTTCAATCGAATAACACTCATTGCTTTTGGCGTCCAGGCCATCATCGAGCCCCGTAGTGGCCACGAGGCACATGGATAGCCCATGTTCAATTAGTGTAATCTCCCCACAATTCCACGATAGTCTTTTCAGCTCTTGCCAGATCAGCCAATCGCATTATGCCGTGCTGGCCTAGAATCGGCCATGTGGAGCTGATTGGTGATGGCCTTCGGATAGCTGCAATTACACTTGCGCTTCGTATCTCGCAGCTGAATCTGAATGGCCAGTCTGTGCGTACACTAAACATGGCTGCTGAAACACACTATCAAGCCGCGGATACTCTCTCTCTTTTCCGGGCCTGGATTTTGAAAAGGTTGACGCCTCGATCCAGGGGATTCGGGCAGAAGGGGAAGGCATCTCCTTTAGTGTGGTCGTAGTGGTCCGGAAGCTAGCAAAGACTTCGCGATGCTCTCCACTCGCCACCATCTCGCACCATGGTGCATCGCAACTACAAGTAATACCAAGGCTCCTATCCATAATCCTTACCAAGCACCCAATAGGGGTGCAAAAAACACCGCCGGTCTGCCAGAGAAATTGCTAGTGATAGGCGGCGGTGTTTTTTGCTCCCCGCATGGCACCTTACCATTTGCACCCGATTTTACTCCGTATTTTGTAGCCAGCTCGCAAAGCTGCGTGTCTCTCGGAGCAGCAAGATGATCTATTCTAAATAGTAAGATTCGGCCACGCGTTTGGATCCAGCACCAAGTATTGAGGCCTATCTCGCTTGGAGAGCAGCTCGGCCTACCAATGATATATGTACCTGTACTTCCCTTTCGGAGCTTTGGTCTAGAACAAGGTCTCTTTTACAGTGGCAATTATTCGCTGGAACAAGGAGCGGGAAATGCACTGCACGTGGCCTTGGCGTAAGACCGTAAAATGTCTTGGACTGAAAATAGCGCGAGCCACCAATCACAATGCGAAATTAGCACTTTTTTTTGGCAACAAACCCATATAACTAGCCACATGTATGCAGGGAGGAGTATGTGGTAGCCAGCAGCCAACCGCTTATTAGTGTGAGAAGGTCAATGGCATGGCAAGGCAAGGCCTTCGGCTTGATGAACAAGGAAGGGTCGCACGAAATTTCATTTTGAATAGTCGAGAGAATAGTATTCCAGGGATCTTGTTTTTGTTTTCAGGTAAATGACTCTTTAATCCCTGACTCGATTACTTTTCTAGCTTTCTTTTCTTTCGTAGCTTCAATCATCACTTCCAAATGTATAACAAGTCAGCAAGCATGTCAATAGAGAATGAAAAAAAAGATAATATCTGTAACAAACACCTGCGTTATAATACGTGCTATTAGCAATGTGCCTACATGTGCCTAGCTAGATCAAACAGTCGCCTCAAGCCTAACTTATCAATCGTTTGAAGCTGTATCTGTCTTCAATAACACTGTACCTTCATTCATGCCTTGCGGAACGGTTCTTATCCGAAGAAAAGGGGCTCGCATTCACAGTTCTAGCACTACCTAGTTATGACTAGTGACATCCATATGAAACCTACTGGCCGCTCGTAATTTGGCTCCAAATTTGTAAAACACAAATGGTAATACTCCCAGAGCCAAAGAAACAAATCCCAATATACTAGTAGCCCACGGTGTACCAAGCTTTTCATACATTGTGGTAGCAAATACAGCAAAGCCTGCTCCAAAAAGGCAGCGAAGCATCGTATTAGCCGCCAAGGCACTGGCACTATAACGATCATAACAGTCGGTGAGATATGCATTAATACCGAGGAAAAGCATCACTAAAGCAAAGCCAAAAGGCACACCGGCAATAATAGACACGATCCAATGTGTCGGGGGCAGTGCTGTCCATCCGAACCAAAATATGCCAATCGGCAACAGCCAAACTATTGGGATCAAATGCGGCAAGCGAGCTTCAGGTACCGCGCCAATCTTTTTCTTGTAATGGGAGTAAATGTTGTTGACGTACGGGGATAGACCAGTGGCGATGGCCATCCCAGTACCGATTCCCGTAAATGCCAATCCTGAAATGCCAAGGGACCACCCGCGTGCTTTCTGAAAAACGACTGGATAAGCGGTAAAATCTAGGTAGAGCACACCGTAGATGAAAGCCATATAAAGTGATAACGAGAAGAGAATTGGCTCTGTGAAGAGCATGATCCATGGCCGCATTAGACTTTGAGTGAAAGGAGTGGTTCGAACACTTTTCCGCGTGTTGATACCAGCCTTGGCTTTTTTGATCTCAAGCAGTCTAGGGGCGTATGTTTCTGGAAGAGCAATTACCATAATAATATATATTGCAGTTGCAATAATCAATACGACCCACGATGTCCATCTCCAAGACAGGTTTTGTGTCAAAACCCCACCGACGAGGGATCCCAAAACCGGAGCGCAGAAACAAGCCGCTGTGTAAAGCGCAAGCGGGACAGATCGGTGGGATTGGGGCCACAAATCGGTGATTGAGCCGCCTGTGTTTGCGACTGGAGGCAAGCCAAACAGCCCAGCAAAGAAACGACAGACCAATAGAGTTGTTATGTTTTGTGCCAGTGCACATCCCAATATGGCGAGGCAAAATAAAAAAAATGAACCGTAGTAGAGCGGATTGCGACCCCTGCCCTCAATTAGCGCTGCGTGGCTACCTGACCTATGCCAGCTAACTTACCAGATCTCGGATAATGGGGCAAAGAGAAGAGGACCAACTGCTGAGCCGATCAAGAACGTCGTTGATCCCAGTGTAGACATCAAGTTAGAGACATGGAGACTCTCAGCAATTGATGAAATGGCCGGTGAATAGACACTAGAGCTAAAACCAACGATGCCTGATATTGTGACGACGATAATCGTGTACATCCCTAACATCAGGTCAATATTCACTACAACTCTTTCCCATATACTAGTAATAAATGATTGCTTACATCTTGCCATTAGCGACCAATTCAACGGATCATCATCCCCTTCCAACTTTGTGATAATCTCGATTTCGCCAAATTCGAGTTCACCCAATGCATCATCTAATGCTGGGAACTCATTGCTGGCAGCCTCTTCTTTCATTATAGCAGGTTGTTATCAAAAGGGGTTCAAAATGGCAAGTAATGAAACCTCTATATGTTGCGAAAACCGGCTTGTAGCTGAGCGAGTTACAGCTGTCAACCTGTGTATGTAGTTGGAAGAGCAAGTATATGGGGCTTTTTAGACTCCGAAGAAATTCATAGCTGCCACAAGTTGTCAAGCTATCGCAAGAATAGAAATTTTACTTTATAATTATAACAATTTTACTTAACAGCTGTGACCCCAGCAAAGCGGCCGCGCGCTAAAACAGATATTCATGGTGGGGAAGGTTTGTTGGTCGTCGAAAGCAGGGCGTATCAATCCCCAGTAGGATAGTTAGTTCCGACCTTACACTGCATATAAAACCGGGAGGAAGTTGGTTGGGAAACTGTCGGCATTTCGGCAAAGAAAGAGATGTATGAGCCGACTGTTGGTAATGTCGAGTGTCAGTGGGGGTCGTTGAGCTATTCGCATGTCATGCTGATTCTGATGAATTTTCATATGTCCACGTAATGTTGTATTCTTCTCTCCAACAAAGGATAGGTGCCCGGCTTAAGTGGCCGAGGTGGGCTCGGTACATTCAACCTTTGTTAAATGATTTCAAATGCCAGTGGCTCGGCGGAACTGTTCATGGGCGCTAAAACGCTGACACTGTACTACTTTCTGCGCTTTTTACATATCGCCTAAAAGTACTTAGGTCACACAATGAGCAAGGGTCCTGTTGGTATTAGCTTTCTCTTAATTAATATATAACTTTTATAACCAGAGATAACTTCTTTATTTAGATTAGTAAAAGTATTCCCTAGGGATTTATATATATACTTAAGTACTAAAGTTTTATAGAAGTCAATACATTTTATTACTAAATATACTAGAAGTTACCTATATATAAGACTATATAAGAGTATAAAAGTTATAAGTTATATTTATATGCATATATAAGACTATATATATATACTGATATAAAGTAACTACGAGTACTATCTTTACCTCTCTTATATGGATTATAATTATGTTTCTTTAGTCCTATTCTCTTGAGTCACTTGGCCCCTGTATTTGTGGAGTATATACAAGGTTGGCTGCTTCAACTGCCAAGGTACAGCGGCAGCGCCCGCTGAACTAGTTGTCTACAGCCGATCCAATGCCGTTATATAGCCTTCTCGCTGCCTAATCCTACAGGGAATCACTTGTTAGTGTAACACTGTGTCAGCACGCATCTTGAATCCCTCCCCACTTGCGGCAAGTCTACCTAGTTGTCAATACATGTGCTAGTAATTGCGTGCCTAAGAAGTGACAGCTGGGTCAACCACATCCTGAATGTATAGGCTGTTCCACATGCTGAAGGCATACCACAACAAGAAGCCGAAGTGGATGATGTGATAGGGAAGATGTTAAGTGACATACGGCTCTACCCTCCAAAAATAGTTAGCCCGCCTTATTGACATGAGAGAGGCAGCATCATGGTGCGTTCTGAACAAGTCATAGCTAATAGCCAGGCCTTTAGGGTCTCCCTTCATATGGCCTTCGTAGTAAGACTCTACACCAAGGCGAAATTCTGTTAGTTGACAAATGAGTTTTCCTATGCAAAATAACAATGGGAAAATCCCTTACAAGAAACAAGCGATTCACTGCTGAAACAGATCTTGAAGGTGACACAAACAGATAACTCGCGCATCTATGCAATGGTCCAAAATCTGAACAGCATGCCCGTAATCTCTACTACGGATATACATACAATAAATACATTTCAAACAATTTTCTTTTCTAAAATTCCTCAAAAGACCTCCATATATTGCACATTCAGGTGTCTTGGAATCACACAGGCTTTGAACCTTTGTGAACTTATGTCTGTCTTTTGTGCACGGCGCTGATCATCCAGAGTCAAGAATTCCCGACCGAGGGCTAAGAGAGGGCTTATAGAATCGATATCAGTGTCGTCAGTGTCAACCTTAGCTTGAATGGGGCGGCCCAGAAGTTGGGCGGTTGTATGTAAAGCCGAGTCTATAGCCCCCGCGATCTGTTTGAAGTGAGTGAGTAACAAGTGCTTGCATTGGTTTGGGAGTCTCTTACCCAAGTGTGATGCTTTGATAGATGTTCTCCAGCAAAGTATATGTTACCTTCTGGCTTCTTTGCTATTTCGAAGAAACGAGAGAATTGGCCTGGAAGGAACATTGCATCCCCACCGCTTGATTCGGCTGACCATGAAATGTCAAACGCCTCAATGAACTGCTCGTAAACATCAATATCAACCTCGTCTGCGTAATACTTACCAAGATCATGTAAACAAATCTTGATTCTCTCCGATCGCGATAGCCCACTCCACTTCGCAGCATCACTCATCCAGCTGTAAAGCAGCAAGACACCGGAGCCGTTGCTGCCAAGATCATTGGATGGATAAACAATCCAGCGGAAGCGAAGATCAGTAGTGCTTTGGCCACCAAAACATGGGTTGACACTGGAGCGCTCCCAGAAGCGCGTTCGAAAATGCAGGCCAATCTTGTAGAGAGGCTCGTAGTGAGCGCCGCGAATTGACTGTTCTTTCATGAAAGACCATCTGGGACGCTCCACAATACTGTGAAGTGCAGATGGAGGAGTGGCAACTACCACAGCGTCAAAAGTAGCAGTATACGTTTGATGAAGACCCTGCGCTGACAGTTGGACCTTTCCGTTGTCTAGATTTATAATACGGTCCACTCGCGAGTTTAGACGAACGTTTTTTGAGCCTACTAACGAAGCTGCGCATTGGGTAATGCGTGACATGCCGTCTTTAACAGTTGCCCACTAAATGATTGAACTTTTAGAACGTGCCACTAGACAAAGCGAAAACGGAAGGAGCTTACATCTTTCGTGTCAAAATCCAAGTTCTGCATAATTATCTCGGTAAAGCTTAGATCGTATTGATTGGTCTGGGAGCAGAAGAGCTCAACGAATTCTATAACTTCATGGGGCCACCCGACAATGAGGCGGAGATAAGCTCGAAATGAGTACTCGTCATATTTGAGCAACTTTTGAAACCCATCGTCAAAATCCTGCCGAAGTATAGACAACCACGGAAGTACGACGCTTCCAAGTAGTTGTTGAGGAGTCTTATTGCGATAGGCCTCTGGAAGGCCAGCTTCATTTGCCCATTTACTGTCTTGTAAGGCGCCTTTTCGGTCTTGGAAGAAAGATCTGTTATTCTCATGATCAAGAATATACGGAATAAGTTCAATCTTGTCTCCAGCAAAACCATGTGTATTGAGATAGCGGATAAAGTCAAAGACCTTGGAATGCAAAGATGAGCGAGGGATGCGCATAGCTCCCGCTTCAAAGTAAACATCTTCGGATTTAGCTTGGGGCGTAAAGCGATATGTATAGATACGGCCACCGACTCTATCAGCCGCCTCGAACACTGTCACTTTGTGGCCTTCTCGGCGTAGCAACAAGGCTGTATAGAGGCCTGAAATGCCTGCACCAATTATTCCAACATGCATGTTGAAGTTTGAAAGAGAAATAAAGGCAGTCCGATACTTTCTGAGCGATGGGAGAAGAATTTTAGATTGTAACATCAAACTAGCAATGTAGACAAAGGTAGCGTGTACTTGAAGCCACAATGTCCTGATATGTACACAAAGAACTTTGGACATTGTTTATATAGATGAGTTCAAAGCAGAAGAGCGGCTACTGCAGGTCTGCTCAATTAAGGCAAGAACATCCGGAAGGCGTAGAAATCACACGTCCACATGAAGTTTTGACGGCATAACTTCGCAAGCAGCCCAAACCCAGTTATGTTGCCACTTTTGGCCTCAGCATCAGTTACAGTAAGTAGCTGGAATAGCTTGAGATATTGTTTACTCTTTTCGGTAATATAGACACGTATTTGCTATGGAACAGAACTTATATCAGTTATTACCTCCATCAAAGGTTTAGTCAAATGTGTTTGCAGATAGTATTTCGTAAAATATATCGCATATCGCGGCCTGTGATAATACTATGCAACCTCCTGTCATATGACCATTAAGCGTAGCTAACCGACGGCTGAACGGACAAAACCCGTGATTACTATTTCTTTGTAAGGCAATAGACTGGGCAACAGACTGGGCAACAGACTGGGCAACTTGACAAGGTAATCGGTAGCAGTTCTAAACCAAGGAATACGCTAGCTTGGGCAAGTCAACTGCGTATACAAATCTAGCTGTCCCATTGGCGAGAAAAAATTTTAACATCTTAAGAGGCAATCTAATCCCACGCTGCAATGCTGCAGGCAGGGGACCAGAAACCGGATATCGGTTGCAAAATGTGGGCGGCAATGAGATTCGTGTGACACACAAAAGGCCCTGCATACCTACGTTGGGATTCACAGAGAACGATAACTGGGCAAGGAAGAAGGCTAGGGCTGAGGGTAAAATTTAAGTTGTAGGGATGCAACCGTTGGGGAAACATTTTGCGCTGGTGTCCAGTAGAGTTAGTAATCTATCGATCTGACATACTTTTCCTGTTTTGATTGATGTTACTGGATAATTACTTTGACAAGTTAGATTGTGAATAACGTCATGGCAAGGGTTAGGCTTGTTTTCGCAAGTTATACGATATTCCTTGCCAATGGTAAGAATTCGTTGCTTAAGCAGGTGATGTATCATATTGCGGCGAGATGTTATTTCTGGCAAGATTCCCTTCACAGTAATAACCCAATCGAGAAGCACTATTTACTGGAATTGGAAACTATTCCGGTATATATGGGTCTGTTGCGCGGTTATTTATGCATCGGTAAACTCGGACGTGTACATTGATATAATCGGCAAAACGACATTTATTAAAGAAAATATAGGTAAGCCAAGAGAACAAGTAAAAGATATAATATATATATAAAATAACATATAGTTTAAAGCTTGAATAAACTAAACAGTTACTATATCTACTATTACTAGATAATATTACTAACTACTATAATTAGAAAATAAATATAATAGTATAATAAAAAACTTTTCTGAGGTTAAGGTAAAACTATTAGAAGCTATAAAGAAAGGAATTTAGTAACTGGTGTATTATATAAGTTTAGTATATAACTAATGGGAATATAAAATAATGAAATATGTTGGTAAAGTAGTATATTATCTAATATATACTTATAATAATTTATACCTTGCAATAAATACAAAACCCAGTTATTGTATACTTACTATAGAGTAATAACTTAGTTAACAAACGTATATGGATACTACATACAACTCCAATATATAATGCTCCAAAGCATTGCGTATTATTATAATCTTCTTAATCAAGTGTTCTTGCTTAACAACACCCTCATTACCATTTATCGACAAATTGGTTATAGCTTTTATTACTTTCTATTGTGTCAAAATGCCTTCTTCTAAAAGCACTCCAGTTATCGACTTCTCTGATTTTTTGTCAGGGGACGAGCAGCGGATGCAGTATTGTGCTGATAAAATTCGAGATGCTTGTCTTACCCAAGGCTTTTTCCAAATTGTCAACCATGATATTCCTGCTAGCCTTCAAAAAGATATCTTCAAGGCGTCGAAGGCTTTTTTCGCTTTACCACTTGAAGAAAAGATGAAACTTGACAAATCTCTGGTATGTCATCTGAGGCACCTTGATAGTGTTCACATGGTAACGTTATCCTTCAACATAGAACAAATATAACCGTGGATATGAAGTCATGCATGGTCAGATGATTGAGGCGAACACTAGGCCTGACCTCAAAGAGGGATATTACATCTCTCGTAACTTGCCCATGGATCACCCTCAAGTTCAGGCAGAAAAGTTTGCCCACGGCCCAAATGTGTGGCCCGAGTCTCTTGGAGAGCCTTTCCAAGACACTTGCATGGATTACTTAAATCGCATTGTGAAGCTTACGGAACAGGTCATGCGGGCCATAGCTATGAGCTTGGGCTATGATGCGGACTTCTTTCAAGAGTTTTGCACAGATCCTATGTGCTTCTATAAATTGCTTCATTACCCGCCTCAGTCTTCAAATGCCCATGCTCTGCAAAGAGGCACGCCAATTCATTCCGTTCTCATAGTATTGTCAATTTTGTACTAACATTCACTTAGGTATGGGAGCCCACCGAGATTTTGGTGTGATTACTTTACTCCTACAAGGAGATGTCGCTGGCCTCGAAGTCTGGGACGATGAAGTCAGAGACTGGTATCCTGTTCCGCCAGTTGAAGGAGCTTATGTTGTTAACTTGGGTAACCTGTTTGAGCAGTGGACAAACGACAAGTACATTTCCAATGTTCACCGCGTAATCAACCGCTCCGGTGAAGAGCGCTACAGCATCTCATTCAACTATAACGGCAATCCGGATTTTGTTGTTAAATGTATTGAGAAGTGCCGCTCTAAGCCCGAGGAAGAGAAATATGCTCCGGTTAGCGTCGAGTATTATGTTGTTCAGAAGTATAAAGATGCTTATGGTCGGGTTGGCATTTACAAGTCTGAGTCATTTGCTCCTCAAAGGCCAACGCTTGCATAGAAAGACAGAGCCAATATACTAATGCCTTTTATCTCAATTGAAAGCATTTAAATTCTTACTACAGATATTGCCACTTACTCTGCTGCTAAAGATTGTTTTGCTTGCTGGGTAATTTGGAGTTTGACTACAAAGTATGCTGTACTAGAAGTGATCTACCGACTGCTTAATAAAAAATAAAATAATAATGTCTAGATGTTCACTACTTTACAGTTGAATAGGCAATGGGAGACGCTATAGAAAAATATTGCATTCCCTTACTATTGTTATAAATTGCTGTAAAGTAAAGCAATCGTGCCATGGAACCGTTGGTCTATGTTCACAGTTTGCCAGGTCTGCGAAATTTAGTAACACTTGCCTCACATAAAAGTGAGCTTTCGTATTAACAACGAACGATTTTTGAATCATACGATAAGAGTAATGTAAGGTTCGATTCCATATAATTTCTAATGTGACTTGCGTTTGTAAAGCCAGGCTGTTGCATCAAACGCGAAACTATTCATCGTTATGGATTAGAAGCCGCATTTTTTATACTCTCATGGTGGTCTAAACACCTGGAATGTGACCACTGTGCTAGAGAAATTTGAAATATTCTATAATTAAAGGGCTGCTGACTTCATAGGAATAAAGAAGGAATTAATTTTGTAGTTGAAATAGGAAGGGAAGATTTTCTATCTCTCAGAACTAGAGTTAATAGCACAGTATTCTGAGAAGCGACTGCGCAACTTGGTTTTCAAGTCAACTCAAAAGCAAATAATTGAGTAGCCTGGTGCTATTCTTGAAGCCTGATCGAAACACATAACAAGGCTGCAAAATTGCACTACGCTGTCTTCCAAAAACCAATTGATCGCAGCTGGAAACACTTCCAAATGAATAGGCACGGTCCGTACTTTGGCCAATTGACATGATTTAAGGTCATCACCTCGAAGTTATTGAATCTTCCAGGGTTCAGTGATCCTTTTCCTTTTCCTGTTATGAATTGATTGGTAGTGCCAGTCTTTCGGATTGCCTGTCGTTCATTCGGCCGTTTATAAGATGACGGGAACTGTTTCGCACGTTTAGGACATTGATACTATCTATATTGCACGCAGTGAATTTTGAGAATACATGCACTATGAACAGTGCTATTTACCATATAAAATCCGGATACGCGCTACTATTCATTGTGAACGCATGAGCTGCATGTCTTTTAAAACACAATTCAGTAATGCACAGGTTCTTACTAAGTAAAGATTGCTTTTCTATTCTTTAGAGCAAATGATAGTCAATAGCCTATGAGAGCGTTCTGTTTGTTATATCTTACTCTACTATACATAGATGTTAGAGATGCGAATATTGGGAACGTCAAAATATCTCTAGTGTAAGTGAAACGTATTGTACATTTCATTATCACATCGCAACTATAAACACTTTGGCTTCCTGGCTTTCCGGTACCCACGTATTATTGTACAGGAGATGGTGTACTTTCTATGCTAAAATTATATTGCCCAGAGCTGTGATATTGAGACGAACATAACAGTTTAAAGTAGCCACCGACAATTTCTTGATAGATTACATTTGTGCATGAGAAATGAGCTATGAATGCTCAGCAAGATATTTTAAACAAAAATTGTATCTTAGGATCAATACCTCTGAGAGATAGTACTTTTAGTAAAGACTCCTGTAAACTGCGACTTCTTTGATACGCTCATCGACACGTTTTGGCTTACAGCAATAGGATTGAAACGCAATATAAATGAAAGAGAAAAACAAGGGCTCGTGGATCTTCTTTTATATGAGCTCGGGAAATGATCCACAGCAGAGGACTGGAAATCCGTGGAACAGCTATTCAAAATTCTCTACAAGTAAATCTACCTGATTAGACGATGTTGTGTTTTGTAATGTATGGAAGATGCGCAGCATGATAGAGGTTACAGACGGCGTACAATATTCGTGAGTGATGAGCGAGTCAAGTGCGAGGACAATGTCACCACCGGATGTGGCTGATCAGTGGAGGTATAATTGATGGTAATTTTTGCATTGATGTCCTTAAAACGTAAAATTATCTTGCTTTTATCTAGCTTCATTCGCATCGCTACTGTTATACACTGTAAGAAGCCTCGACACGGTAGTTCCATATCTAGTCCAAGAACAAGACGCTAGGCATAAGACATAGGTCCACAAATAGCTATAGTGGTTTTACTTGTGAATATCACTTGTAGTAGAATAGAAAAAAAGCTATTTGATAAACTCCAGTCTTATAAAACCTAAACTCGTATCTATGAAATTTAATATATACATCTCTTTTATATAATATGTACACCTTAGGGCTATATATACATCATCTGCCCTATACTATATCTACCTCCGGGCTATATACATTGTCTGCCCTATGACAGTTACTACTATTGATTGAAATAGTATAAAGCTATTCGATTAGAAAACACAGCCTGTCAAACGGTTGGCAATGTCTGAGGAGTATGAGCTGGTAGCACCACCCTCGCTCAAGTTTCCATCGGAGGGGATGCTGCCTGAGTTGTAAAGTCGTGCAGCCTGATAGACTGCCTGAGCTCCAGTAGTCGACAAGCTAGCCAGAAGTTGCTTCAGACCAGAACCAGATGCAGTTCCTGTAGTGCCATCCTGGATCATGCCTACAATCAAGTTGTTTGGGCATGGGTCGATGCCCTGGCCCGGTCCCAACCAGCAGGTGTTGGTGCCGTTGGCGTCCTGCATCAATCCGGGGTTCGCCCAGAATCCTTGCGTTGTTGGAACACGCACGCATCCCTTGCTCTCTTGCACCACGGTTGCCAAGACGTAACGCTCATCGACACCGGCCGAGGCTGCGATACTAGTGATAGCGGACTGTAGCTCTGAGGTCTCTGTAGGAGAGTTGTTTGCCACTCCCCAGCCATTGTTCTGACACGCGCCATTGATCACGTTGATGTTGGCATTCCATAAGTTGTCGAAGCTGGCCCAGGCGCTCTCGTCGGGCCAACCGTTGCCAGTCGAGCCATCACCGGTGTAGAAGATCTTGGAGGTGCAGGTGATGGCTCCGGTGCCACTTCCGGTGCCACTTCCGGTGCCAGTGCCGGTACCAGTTCCATTACCAGTACCGGTACCAGTTCCGGTACCACTTCCACTGCCACAAAATGAGGAACCGGTACCGCAGAAACCGAATTGCGAGCAGCAGAAGCCCGTGGCGCAAACGAAGCCAGTGGTGCCACCACAGGTTCCGTCCGGGGAGGTTTGCCGAGTTTTCAAGCTGCCAGAAGGCATGGCCACGACGCTTGAAACCAAGCTAAGGGCAAGAAATGCAGTGAATGACTGACGCATTGTGAAATACGGTTATTGAAGCTGGACGATAAGTCTTCAGACGGACAATTGGCCAGTTAGCGAAGAGCTTTGCAAAGTCTGCAGCTGTTGAAGGGATTGCTGGTTGAGATTTTCATTGTTTCCGTGGATATATTCTCACTCTTATATAGATTATTTGAAGCTGGTGACAGTTCCATCAGGGCATTCTGAGATGTCATTGCCATCCTTGGTAGGTGTGGTTTTGACATGCCATTACCGTTGCAAGTAGGTGAGGTTTCAAGATGCTATTACCATTTTGGTAGGTGTGGTCTTGAGGCGCTATTACTATTTTGAGTAGGTGTACCTGCATTCGTGATTTTTGCGCGTCTCACGTTTATTTTAGAGATATCACCCCTGTCGTCAAGCCTTAAAGAGCCCGGAACTATGCCGGATCTACGAACCATACAATATCTGCATCAAGATCAGCAATGTAGCATAGCCATTCCACGAAGTTGGTCTAGCTCGTCTATAGCTTTGATATAATATAATATACTTATTATCAAGCGCTGGTATAAGAAAGCACAGGACCAGACTGCTACTTTGGGAAACTGCAACATTGAGTTGGTATCATTCTTAGCATAAGTAGTTCTTTTTAGCTACTAACTTGGGAAAGCTGTCCCGAAAATGCAATACCCCTTGAAAGGCATCTTAGCCATGATTGGAAACAGTAAAATATAACGCACTTGTAAAAAGCACATGCTTTTTTTGGTGCCAAACTAAGTAACGTTGCTAGATGTAAGATAAGCGTTTCAATTTTATTCCCATTCCATAAGCGCTGTCCTAGATAGGCAGTCCAGGTTTGCAGCTTGTTATTTTATTTGACTATTGTTTGAACTTAAAGACTCTCTTATTCTTATTAGGTGGCAGTTTTTTGGACTCTTGTAGAGTAAGACGAAAGTTTGTAGAGTAAGACGACTTGTTCTAAACAAGTAGGTATTGTAAGGTATTGTAAATATATTGCGATCTAGTTTGACAAGGCTTTGCAGCCCACCTTCTGTTGCAGGAAAAAAAGTCGGACTATTAGTTACGCCGAGCCTGACTCGGCGCTTTAGGATGTAAAGAAACGTAGATTCTCTTTGTTCGATAGAATTACCAACACAAGTTTGCTATGCAAAATGGCCCCTCTCTACTGCAGCGGCCTCGTTTCTGCTAGAATCAAACTATAAAGGCTGGATCAAATGATTCTGTAAACTGTTCTCGTCCTGTGACCCTTGTAGCGGCATGACAGGCTGGGTTATTGATGATGTGCTTGTGTCTAGATAAGCGAGTTCAACATGTTCCCAGCTTTTCAATTTACTAGGCTGATTGAAGGAGTAAGCAAGGATAACCCCTGGATTTAGGAGCTAACAGGAGCAAGGCTGAAATTATTGTAATCCGACGCTTATGGGCTACCTAAATCAGTCAGGCTGATGCCTAGTAGAACACCCATATTTGGAATCTACAAATCAGTTAAATCCGAGATTACTTAACATCACGAGAGAAAGGTAATACAGGAATATGGTATTAAAAATTTCTTAATTTGTATTTTCTTGAAGTGTTTGCAGGTATTCATCCAAGAGTTGTATGTATCTAAACGAATGGTGCCTATAGCGTTGTTGCAGCGAACGCCAATTCCGGCCGCTGCATACAAAAATAGCTATAAGCACGGATGCCTAGCCTAGTTATCTCATCTTCAAACCTCTAGGCTTTGCAACAACCTTCGATATGCCCGCTGGCCCTTGGCGCCGGGCTTATAGGTATTGCTGGATTGGATATCCCGAAAGCGTGCTACTGTCATTAAGATCGGAGGCATTTGAGCCGCGTTCAGTTTCGTCACTACTGCCTCCACTACTGCGCCGTTGCTGCTGTCGATCTTGCTCTGCCTTAAGCTCTTTATACCGTGCTAATGGACTTGACTAGAGGTCAAATAACGACTTCTTAAAGAAAGCGAATGTGTGAAACCATGTTGCGAATAGCTTCATCTCAATAGGTATCTTAGTTCTGGATTACTTATGGAAAAGGAAGCTGTTTTCTCTTTTATGCGAACACCAACAAAATGCGACACCGATCAGGCATTCATTTGACTAAGGTTGTGGGTCATACAGCTTGTGTGGATACGTAGAACTCTTGGACGGATACACTTGAGAGCACTCCCCTTGTTTCCTCTCTAGTTACTAAAAGTGGCATTAATGCTTGTAATACAGTAATTCTTATCGCTAGTATTCAAGCCTGCAATCACTTTTTAAGATGTTTCCTTATGTTTCTTATCTCCTTCATCCTCATTAACTACCTGTGCAGGCTTTCTTCAGGCTTTCTGTGTTTCGCTTATTCATTCATGCGTTTAGCTAGCTGAGACTAGCCTATACTGGCACAAGTGGTAATGCAAGGGCGCAACCCAGCCTTCTTCCTACGCCCTTTGCCCCACGCGCTGAGAAATGCCCTTTGTAGATCTTGCCTATGCTCAGCACTGTCCGTAGTCGAAGACATATACAGTGACTACAATAGATGTAGTATAAAGAGATCGAATTGGTAATTCAATATTGTTTGTTCTGATTCGCAAACATCTCAACATCATTCGCTCGACCCAAACAATCCAAACAAATATACCGCCACATTCGAAACCATGCCAAACTCAGAATCCGTCCCAAGTCTCCTCAACTCATTTACCGACAAATGGTCTCCGCGTCTTGTCGTTGCAATTAACGACCACCACGTCAAAGTTGCCAAAATAGACGGCGAATTCATCTGGCACGCGCATCCAAATTCAGACGAACTTTTTTATTTGTTGGAAGGCAAATTGACCATAGAGCTCGAGGGCCACGATGATGTTGCGATGCAGGTTGGGGATATGTTTGTAGTTCCAAAGGGCGTCAGACACCGTCCTGTCGCAGAAGAGGCCTCTATCATGATGATAGAACATGAGTCTACAATCAACACTGGAGATGAAACCAGTTCGGACAGAACAATACAGGTCAAAGATGCTCGTAGGCAGTATTGAGACGGGTTGATGTTGTTTGTATATATCAAGCGGATCCGTTCGTGCCGATTGGTGCTATTGGAGAAAGGATGGAACAAGGAGCGACATCTGCAGTATAGCTTCATGCGTTGACTCTCCGGCGCTTGCAGTAGGGACGCTTCTTGCACGGCTGGTCAATAACTCCGATGGTGTGTAGAGTTTGACCTGTATCTGATAGTGCTCATATAGTCATGGGAAAAGGTATAGAGGCCATTGTGCACATAATAAAGCGGCCATTAGTGTGAAGAGTAAAGAATGATACAAATGCCTGCAGTAGAGAAAAATATGATTCTATTGAACAACTGGTAGAGATCCTTCAAAAACTCAACCTCCCTCAGCCGTCACATTCTTAGCTAGGAATACGAACCCTTTTGCAAGTACGAGCTGTCAGCTAGGGTAAACTGACTTCGACAGCTTAAGAGACGCAGATTACCAGCTCGTACCTGACTCTCTAATAATACTTAGTTGGGTAAACGATATAAATGTCGCCGAGGCAAAGTGAGATGAAGACGACGTATAGTATATATGTGCAATGAAAAGTAGCTATTCAAGGGAGAAGCGTGTGAACGAGGTATACGTAGACTAGTCGTTGTATGAGTTATATAAAACACTTGACTATCCTATTGCCATTGTCTATTGTTATTTACAACATTGTCTCTTGTACCACTCCGTATACCAACTCAATTTGCCTGTCATGGCGTCAGTCCCACCAGGAAGCCTGATTCTTGTTACAGGTGCCAACGGCTATGTTGTCAGCATTGCCATCAAAGTTTCCCTACAACGGGGTAACTGTGTACGTGGTAATGTCCGCTCCATCGGCCACAATGCCTGGATGGAGGCATATTTCGGCTCCAAATGTAAACCTGTCGGGATGCCTGACATCAATACTCCGGAGCCTTCGATGGAGTTCTGAACGATGTTGACGGCATGGCTCATGTTTCTATATACATATACATATATATATATATATGAACAGACATAGCCAGCGTAAAGTTGATGAAACCGTCAAGTCCACTTTACAGCTGCTAAATGCGGCTGCCAAAGAACCTAGTGTTAAGAGTGTGCTTATCATGTCTTTGGCTGCGTGTGCACTCCCTACAACAGGTGTCTAGTCCAAAATCAGTTCCAAAACTTGCAATAATGCAGCCAATTAGACAAGCAACTTCGCCGTGGCATTCTAAGGGACACTCGCGTTGGCACGGAATCATCCTCTATGGAGCTTCGAAAGTGCGTGGCGAGCAAGAGGCGTTTGCATGGGCTCGCGAGCATAAGCCGGCTTTATCTTCAAGACAGCCTTGCGTAACGTAGAATTCGGCACGACGGTATCGAGCCATCGCAGCTCTTTCAACCGTTATCGATGCTGTTGTCAAAGGCAACCCTGCTGCGCTAACTATTTTACCGTCGCAGTGGTACATCGATGTTGAAGATACGGCGCTACTACATCTTGGCGCATTGACGCTCGACGATGTGCACGGCGAAAGGGTATTCGCCTTTGCTGGGGGATATTGATGGGCGTAGATTCTCGAAATTTTAATAGACGGTATCTGCATAAGATAACGTTGGAGTTGCGTGATAAATTTGCCGTTGATGTTGGAGAAGTAGAGAAAGCGTTGATTTACTTGGTTCTAGACGCTTCATTATACGAATCTGCCTCGCGATGTTATAAATTATGCCTTTTGGCTCTACATTTTGGGAGATATTACATTTTGGCCGATGATAATTATGGCTCTGGTCATACAGCCTTGCTCACCCCATAGCGGCCTTAATCGCTATTGTGCGAGCGCTAATAACCGTACTGCAATGGGTTGGAAAATATCTAGGAAGCGGGGATTGGCCTAAGGGTGTGAATGTAAGATACGAGCTATCCCTCTAAAGTCTTTGATCTCTGCGCATTGTTTCCTCTAGCCAAAACCTATCGCCGGCCTTTGTTTTCTTTCTAGATGAAGTAGAATCTTCTTAAGAGAGAAAGGCCCTCAGTTCAGTTATGAGCACCCCAAAAGCGCACCTCCCAGTCTCCATTTCAGAGGATGACATTAAAGCTCTTCTTGTGTCCCTGGACCTACCACCGCCACAACTCGTATCTCCTTTACCTACCACAGCAGAATATCATTCAATTTACGTCCTTTCCTTTCCTTCAGCAGTAGCGGCTTCGCTCTCCCCAACTTTGGCACCTTTGCGCGAAGATGGCCACGTCCAGCTCATCTTGCGTATTTCTGGCAACCATCTACCCCGCATCAAAACCATCAACGAAGTTGCGGTGATGACTTGGGTGCGGCAGAATACTCGCTTCCCTGTAGCGGAAGTTGTGCGCTTTGACGCTACCACCGACAATCCACTGGGTCATGAATATACCCTCTTGCAAAGTCTTCCTGGAGTTGCAGTTAGTGACGTTTATGATCGCCTTTCGCCAGAGGTTTTAGATCGTCTCATCGACCAGATGGTCGACATTGTACACCAAACGCACGCTATGTCTTGGCATGGGGTATTTGGTCTCCAGTTTGACAGTAATGGAGATGTCGTCCCAGGTCCCGTGATTGAAGAAACATTTTGGCACTCACCTGATGTGGCCAAATACTGGCCTGCTTCAGAGTCGGTGGAATCTCTCAATATTAGCGGACCATACGAATCCTACACCGATTACATAGCCGCAATGGTCCGCGTATACCAACATGCAATTCGTGTCCATCCGACCTTAGAAAACATGCGAGACCTTCTACCACGCCTCGACGCTTTTGTGGAAGCCCTATCAAAACATCCCGAGCTCAACAATACTAGGTATATTCTGGCACATAAAGATTTGCACTTTGGAAACGTCATGTTTGATGAGTTGAGCGGCTGCATCACAGGCATACTGGATTGGGAATTCTCTAGCATCGTGCCAGCGCCTCGCTGGAATCCCGTTAGGGCTTTTCTATGGAATGGCCAATACTCTCAAGACGCCACTGAAGAAAAGAATCGTGTAAATAAGCTGTTTAGAGAACGTTGCGTGGCGCGAGGATTGGTCTCTCTTTTAGAAGAGACAAATTTCAGTTCGGCTATACAGCAAGCGATGCAAGATACAGTCAATTACTTGCGTGCAATTGTGGAGGTCAGCCCACGCCATCAAAAGGCAGAAGTGGTACCTAACTGGCGGGCTTCCGTTGAGGAAGGGCTGACTACATTCCAGGTTTGAAAGACTTTGTGAATATAAGCCCCATGTCACTAGCACAGAACCGAATCAGAAGCCAATTATCATGCATACGCTATAGAGAAGTTAGTTCTTAAAGGCTGGGAAATATCTCTTTAAGCCAGAATCCAAGAATCTCATTCCAATAGGTTTCACCAGATAGTCATCAGCACCGGCGGCACTCGCGGCTTCTCTATCCATTTCACTGTCTTGCCCAGTCACCATGAATAGAATACTTGAGTTCCATCCATTTTGCTTCTCCAAAGAACGTATCTCCTGTGCGGCTTCAATGCCATTACATACTGGCATCTGTAAGTCCATGAGAATCAGCTCAATGGGAGCACCATCACCAACAGCGTGTGATGCTTGTCGCTTTGAGAATATCTCAACAGCTTGCTTGCCGTCAGCCGCACTGAGGCATGATAGTCCTCGCTTCTTGCAATACATCTGCAAAATGCGGAGGTTGATAGTGTTATCATCCACAACGAGTGTGAGAGGTTTAGCTGATCGTGGAAGGGCTGGGGGTATGGTAGAGTGCCTCCGGATAGCTGGCTCGTCAGACTGACATTTGGATACTACACTCTTGTCTAAGCCTGACTCATCGCCATGTTCGAGCGTCTGACCTAATTCTCCATTAGTAGAGAGTGAGGGCGAACCATCCATAGAGTTGTATCCCTCGTCTGAAGTTGAGTAAGACTCATCTAAAGAGTTAGAATGAACAGCTATGCCATCTTGAGTCAAGTCCTCGGCCAGGTTTGTGTTAGACCTGACAAGTCTCTTCGCTGGATTGATCATCATGGCAAGGTTGTCGGCTTTTTGAAGTGTCTCCATGAGATTTAACGTCGAGAAGGGTCCGCTAGCATATATGACATTGGGTAGCGACTCGAGAGACTCTGAATCAACTGACGTTGGGACCAGACAGATGACGACTTGTTCCGATGGTACAGCTGAAATGTAGCTGTGATTCTGTTTCGAGTCACGGCCGGATTCGAAGATTGTAAAGCAGTCTTGGTAGCTCTCCGAAGAGGTGAGCCCGTTACGAATCAAGAGCTTGGCGAAGTTTGAAGATAGATGCAAGTCAGGCAAGTCAGCTCCCAGCTGGTTGAATCTCGGCGGTAAGTATCTAAGAGAAGACGCTGTCATGTGTGAAGGCACAGCCGAAGCTGCGTAAGTGACATCTCGAAATGTTGCTCTGAAATGAGAGCCGCGATCAACTTGTGATGATATTAGCTCGATAGAGCCGTGGAGTAGCGTCGAAAACTTGGTGGCCAGAGGTAAACCTAGTCCAGCGCCTGTCGAGTGCTCGCCACCTTTCTCGTAGAGCTCAAAGATGCGGGTCTGGTCGTATGGCGGAATGCCACAGCCCGTGTCTTCAACATCGATCACGAATGCATCTGTCCCCTGTTGTTTCGAGGAAGTGACTATTACAGCGCCCTCGGATGTGTTTTGAATGGCATTAATGACAAGGGGAAGAACGCTGTCCCGAAGTAAGCTCAGGTCAGTTTCCAAGCACCTACAGTCTCGAGGTAGATCGCAGTGAAAAAAGATTGAAGGCGTCGAGCCTGTGTGCCTTATCGCTGCGTCAGAAATACCTTTCAGAAGCTCCAACTCCAGCTCGCTAATGTCATGCGATGCATAATGTCGTTCGGCCACAGCAACATCAGCCCATCTATTCAAGGTAATCATGCTATTGACGGTTGACATAAGCTCTCGGCCTGCTGTAGATATGGTATCGAGGTAGAGGGATGACTTTTTGAGATCAGAGAGAAATCCTGCAAGCTCCGCTAACGCTGGCTGTATTTTGGCGTTCTCCGATATAGTGATTGCCTTTAAATCCTCGTTAAGCAGTTCGGCGGCGCCGAGAATACCATGAATCGGAGTTCGAAGCTGATGCGATATTCCACGAAGGAATCTTTCTTTTGCTCTGATTGCTTCTGATAGTAGACGCCTCTGCCAGATCTGGGTAATCATAGATGCACAGGACTGTATAAACCAAGCATCGACATCGTCAAATATTCGTCGGAAATCCTTGGTAGCTACAGCAAGCACAGAATGACCCAGCTTGCTTTCGCATTGGGCAGAAATAATCCGAACAACTCTATCTTTAGGGGTATCATCATGGTTTGATGTTGCAATGAACTCATCGATGTAGGCAGTGTCTTCCCATAACCCATTGTTCAAATCAGAGGGTAATCCCGAATACTGGCTGTTGACGAACTGACCAGTCCCAGACGACTGGATGCTAATCGACTCATCTGGATAGGCGATCCGTAGTATTTCGAGCACGGAGTCTTGTGAATCATGCTCGTCGGACACATTTTCAACAGTCGCAATGAGCTCGGCTAGTCGATGACGCTCACGTTGGCGTCGGGCTCGTGTGCACTGCACAATGTCGGCTACAACCCAATCGGCAAGACGGGCGAGAGTTTGTTGCTGCGACTTAGACAAGGGCGGTTGACTGGTTGCTGAGGCGACACATAACGATCCTAGCCCAACACATTCCCCAGATTCGTGCTGCATTCGAAGCGGGACACCTGCATATGCTAATAACCCGCCTTGTTCAACATATGGCGACTCTCGAAACCTCCAATCCTCCAACAGATCTGGTAGGAGAAATACATTCTATACGCACGAAATTAGAAGGTATATACTAAAGCGACAGTAGATGCAGTTGGCCATACTCCAGGTGGTTGCGTCACTGTGTGGGCGCAAAGCGTTTCGCCTCGAGGCAGAATAGAGACTTGGACACCGACTGTTGCAAGTCGGATGTAGACGTTGACATCAAGTAATCCCACAATGGCAAACTCCCAACCGGTAGATTCTTGTGCTAAACAGACTTTTTCTTGAAGCCCTGACAGGAGCTCAGATTCGTTGCCGATATCCCGCCCGTAGTACCATAGCATAGACAATCTCAGCCGTTCATTTTTGGCCAGATGAGCCCGTAGGTATCGAGATGTAGCACTGGCAGGTTTCTTGGGTATCGAAGCTGAAGCGTAAGGGTCTTTCTTCAAAGGATAGAAGCACGACTCGGTGTCCGGAGCCCACGGCGCAATTGGAACATTGAAATTGTCGACATCGAATATTGGGTCGACGTCGGTAGGTCGGGGGGGCAGGCTCTGCTTTTCTGATGATGGCGACAAAAGGGCAGCGTCTGCCTTGGGGAAGAAATGCATCTGCAGCTCGGAAACTATGGCCACCGGGTCATCGGTAATGGCCCAGGAGTCGCTCTGAAGCGAGTTTTCGACGAGAAAAGAGTGATGATGTCGCTCTGCTCTGGGGATCGAACAAGAAGCCGGGTGGGGCTTGGAAGTTCCAATAAACCGGCTTGGGATTTATGGGGAAGTACGGAGCAGATTCTCCGCTCCAGCCATGCTGACGAAATCGAACTAAAACAAGGAAACCGTTGGATTCTGCAATTTTCGGAGCTACAACACGCTGGTACGAACTTGGGCTACCGATATCTAACTAGAGGTAAGTAGCTAGCTTGGGCAGAAAGTAGATTACCAAAAAATCTTTGTTTATACAGGACATATCCTACATATACTATATAATCTAATATTCTTGCATTTCCCTATGCATGCTTTCTCTTGTTCGGGTTTTCATGGATAATAAGCCTAGAAAGTTATATGAAAGGGCATATTGTAATTGTTACAGTGTAAGCGGGGGCGAAAAAGTTGGAACAAATACAGCTCTTGTTAGCAAGGTATTGAACGCTAGGTTTCAATGCCGCTGCTGGGAACTCTACTCAATTAGGATAGCCGAAACACCAACTACATAGGTAGTAGTCGTGAATATTCGGCTCTTTGCTGTGATGACAATTAACATTAGTGGTTGTTATAAGGGCGTGACATTAATTCCGACGAATGCAGGGTAGGTGTACGTTTTAGCGCAAAAAATACATTAGCTGCAGAACCAGTTCTATGGATGATACAATGAGAACAATACATTCTCTAGTTTAGTGAATATAAATCTGAATAACTTAATGTCATTGCGTATTAAATATAACAAGTTTATCTGACTGTAAGTAGAAAAGCGTAGGTCTATGCAGTTTAAAATAGAAGCTTATTAAAACATATCTCTCCCTACCTGTAGTAGTAAGTAGGTAGTTCAATAGCCTGTAAATCCGAACCGAGACGTGGCCTTGCTGCCAACCTTTGCTAAACTATAATACTACATAACAGGTAGCACTAGATATAATAAAACAGCACATATTCTTTATACTGAAATGGCGTTTAGCTTGCGCTATGACCTTATTCCTGCCAGATAATAGTATCGGTGGCTAGATCAGATGGTTTCTTGATGTGTTCTCGTGGGTCTTCCCAGCCGGCGGCAGAGCTACTTTGTTTGTAATGCGTGTTTGAGTGTTCTATCGTTTTGTTCCAGGTTGAGCTCACATGTGCTTTCCCAAACGCTTAACAATTAGGGTTTGATGCAGTGCTGTATACTAGGTAGTTTGTTCATACATTGTAAGTTACTTCACGAGTTTTAAATTTGTGCCAAGCTACCTGTTATTGCGTAGGCGAGTTAGAGACATCTATAACATAGACCAATAAATTTAATAGACTATTACTTGGAAGCTGAAATAACCCTTGTTTCTTCACAAAAGAGCTTATGTGAAATGAGTCTTTCATATGGCAATTCTACCAGTCTATAGTGATCTTGCGGCAGCATGTAATCCATCCTGATTTTTCCCTGCCTTTTCCTCGCACGTACGTATACGCCGAAATATGTGTCGCGAATATACAAAGTAGGGTCGCCTAGTCGCATACCGTCGCCATCTATGGACGGCAAGGCGTCATGTACATGTCTATTAATATACTATTGAGTTTTCTAGAACCACGTTATCTCCTCTGCGGTATACAGAATTACTGAATTCAGCTTCTTTACCCCATCGCTTGGCGAACAATATCATTGGCCGCCAATTTAGCCTTAGAGCGGTGTTGAAGTGCATGCTTATACGGAATCAACTTTACAAGATTGATCCACTATGGTGCGATCGTTGAAAAGCACAATATATATAAGTAGGCAAATAATCTGTGCTAAGTAACAAGTGCTCTTCGCTCTGATCACTGTCTGATAATACGCCGTCTCTTTCATTGATCAGCATACCCAAATAATGGTTCGCATCAATTCAAAGGCCATCCTAGCATTGGCAGTCACAATTTCCGCTCTGCCAGCGGATAGCTCGATACAATACGTAGGACCTGAGAATGGCAACTTGGTGATCGTCGGAGGCGGCACGCTGGACGATTCCATTCTCCAGCAAGTCATTGACCTTGCGGGGGGCAATGATAGCTCAATTGTCGTCATTCCTACTGCCCAGGGCGATCCAAGCTATGACCAGAATGCAGCGAATGCGGGAGATTTTCGTCGCCTTGGCGCTAAAAGTGTTACTGTTCTTCATACATATGACCCCGAGGTTGCAAACACAGAAGAGTTTGTTCAACCGCTTCTCAATGCTACTGGCGTCTGGTTCGGAGGCGGCCGCCAGTGGCGTTTAGTGGACGCTTATGCCGGAACGCTTACTCAAAAAACGATTCGAGCTGTGCTAGACGCTGGTGGTGTCATTGGCGGATCCTCTGCCGGGGCATCTATTCAGGGGGACTTCTTGGCGCGAGGCGATACGGAGAGTAACACTCTCATAATCGGAGATCATCAACAAGGCTTCGCATATGTGAAAAACGTGGCTATCGATCAGCATGTCCTAGTTCGCAATCGACAATTTGACATGCTAAATGTGCTCAAATATAAACCTGGCATCCTGGGCATCGCGATCAACGAGAACACCGCTGTTCATGTTTCGAAAAATAGTGCTCAGGTATTTGGTGCCAGCTACGCCATCATTTATGACGGAACGTACTGGTCTAGGGACGGTAGCGATCCGAACCAACTTCCGGATAGTTCAAGCTTATTCTATTTTTTAAGAGAAGGGGACGAATATGACCTTGGGCTACGCAAAGTCATTACATCGTCTTGACCTGCATATCTTGTCATCAAGAGCAGTATATATACCTATAGTGCATTTCGAAGGATCTCGAGCGAAATTTAGACCAGTTGCTAGGAAGCAATATGCGGGAGAGCACTTTTTGGCTGGATGCATGTATTAGATATAGGGTGTATTCTGCTTGGGACATGTTATTGAGCGGTTACCAATACTTAGAATGACTGACGCAAAAGCATATGTGAATAACATCGATCATCTGCAATCCTGAACTTCTTTTGTATTGCTCATTGGAGCTATATTATTTGTGTCTGCAACGTGTTGGAAACACAAAGTAATGTTATCTGCAGGTGGTTTGGCATTACTTTGTGTGCAGTGATAGAGGCAGCGATAATGGAAAGGTATTTCAGCTCGGCAGCGCAATGGCCCGTCTAGTATGACAATCGCCACCGAGGGTCTTTATCTCCCTCCCAGTCTGACGCTTCTCCTACATTCTCAATTTCGGGGGAGATGTTTGCCCTCGCTGTATTTTGCGCTTTTAGTCGCCATCCTGTGTAGCTGACCACAACGACATTCGCACACAAGTAAGCCAGTGCGACTGAGTGACCAACGACAAATCTCGGCCCATCATTTGATCGATACAGCTGTGTCCCCATGACAGCCCCTAGATTACCAATGCTAATCTGCATCGCGTTTGCAATAGCTCTTTTTGTCTGGCCAGACACGTTGATAGCCGGCCATGAGAGAACAAGTGCAGTGGCCGGGTAAATGCCTGCAGCAGCAAAGAACGTGCCAGCGTACGACAAGCCCGGTCGTGAAACAGGGTCGGTGTTTGCAAGCAGCATGATGTATCCAATTGCGGCCGTAATTGAGGAGCCTGCTATAAAGACCGCCCTTTTCCCTAATTTTTCGGACGCAATGGCAACTCCCACAGTAGTAACGAATGCCAACGCATATGGAGGAATCGTAAGGAGCTGAGCTTTCGCTGCTGTATATCCAAGATTGCTGATAATTGTTGGCTAATACCCATTCAGCATTGAAGATACTTTAGATGTGAAGAAGAGTTATAAAATACTTACCAGAAATAGAGAAAGAGTATATAACGGTAAGCTCATTGTATGAAAGCCCAGACTGTAGAGCCAACAACTTGGATCACTGACTGCCTCACGTACAGCAGCCCAATTAAAATCTTCTTTCATCATAGCGTCAGAGTCAGCGGCCAATCTAGTTTTGATCAGCTGTCTTTCGGCTTTCGTGAGAAATTTAGCGTTATCCGGGTAGTTCTCAATGAACCAGTACGCTGCTGTGGCAATAATGACAGTAGCAATTCCTTCCTGAGCCGCAATGTCAATATAGACTATCAGGCCCTTCGAGAGACACTTACGAGAATGAATATCCACCGCCATCCGTTACTCCAAATGATTCCTTTCATCTTCGCAATTCCCTGAATGTTGAAATTAACAGTGTTCAAACGAGACAATTGGTGAAGCATCACGTACAAATGCTAAAATGCCACCAAAGGCTCCCGCTAGCGATGCCGCACTGAAAAATAATGAAATGCGATACTGCCGCTCCTTTCGTTTGTACCACATTGACAAATAGAACACAACACCAGGGAATAGGCCGCTTTCTGTTACGCCTAAGAAGAATCGAGCAACAAGAAAGCCAGAAAGGTTTTGTACCACTCCCAACAGCGTAGCAACAACACCCCACGCTATTGTCAAAGTCGGGAGCCATAAACGAGGGCTTGTCTTTTTGAGGATAATATTGCATGGAACCTGTCTTTGACGTCAAATGGCGTCTCAGTAGGCAGACAATTCTAGGCCACTGACCTCAAAAAGAACATAGCCAATGAAATAAACGGTAAGCCCAGTAAGATACTGGTTCCCAGCTGTAAAATGTCAGAAATGTCTCGGCAGCTGAGGATCTACGTATGTCGAACTCATGTGGAGGTCATTTACCATGCCCTCAATGCGGGCATTTCCAACTAAACCTCTTATTAGCTGAGTTAAAACGGAATCTTCATGTAGCCATACCATTGCTCCGATCTAAGAACGAGAGAAGGTATAAAATACCAACTCCAGGCAGGAGCCTAGCGTCTAGTTTGCGAAGCAGTGATTGCTCTGTAAGTCCTTCGTCAATGGCAATAACGTCATCCGTTTCATTTTGGATCTGTGATGTATGCTTTGTATCTGCCATTTTGCGTTAAGAAAATTATCTGAACGACAACTAATGTTCGTGAAATGGGATCTCTAGGGGCGTGCAGCGGATTAAAATATTTCATGGTCTAGATATAGCCTGGCCATCCCCTGGCCATCTATGGATATATTTCCTCGATTCTCTAACATGACTGGGTCAAAGGCTCTAGCACGGCATGGCATAATAACAGGGCTATCGTGCAATACGCTGTGAATAATATATAGTCAAGATCACGCCAAATTCTCAGCTAGCACGCCATGGTGGGGAACAATGACCCCGCCAAAAGTTTATGATTTACTGAAGAGAGTATACAAGTAAGATGCTAGAATTGAACTGATTCTATAGTAGAGGCATATGGCGCACTGAGCTGCAAATTGTTGTATTATGCTCTTAGGGCAGTAATAGGCGCGGGTAGCTCCAGTAGCTGCAGCAGAGACTGAGATCACTAATTGAAAAGCATATAAGCCTCCATATGCAGACACAATGATGTCTCTATTCAGGAACCTTGCTCTTTTTATAGCTCAAGTCATCAATTGTTCAACCAATAGAAGCTCCTGGTGGTTCGTGTAATAAATCTACGTCAGAAAGGCTCGAAATCAAGGTACGCTTGTACTCATTTGTCTCTTCCCGTCTTTCATAGGTGTATCATATAACTTAGACATTGAACTTGTACCACTAGCTTAGGCTGCTGACAGTTGAGTGAAAATATAGCTTGCTTGAATTCGCAAATAATACAATTAGCATTCTCAGGCAGACAAATAGCAGAGGCAAGACAAGTTACCAAAGTAATTTGGATAATTGACACAACTTCATTCAGGTTCTACATACGGTCAAATGCATTTAGAAGATATGGATCTGTGAAAGGCAAGAGTTTTACTTATTAGGCCTTCAGATAATCACCGGAAAGGTAATTTAAGACAAATGTTCCCGGCCTTTAAATCTTTTTATATTCACAAATGAAATCTATATTACAACAAAGCTACAGCGAATACAACTGCAAGTATTCTACGACATTTTGCATCAAATGTAAAAAGAGACGTCTCTATTCGGTTGTCCCGTTGTAAAGTAATGTCAATATTCACCAGGCCTACGACCAAGTCAAGGTCCGGGTTTATAGCGCATGCTCCATGGTAAAATTGACTACAGAAGTGTGGAGAAAGGCAACCGCTGGAATATATTTACTACAGAAAGAGTATAAACCTCGGTAAAATTCCCTAAGATTATACATTCGGAGTTAACTGTAGCTGCTTTTGTTTTTGAAGACACATTTATCAGGTTATATAAAGATATCGCTTGATTCGATACCTATTGCCTCTCACACAGCATCGATGTCATCGGACACAATGTCATCTATAGGCGTCTGCAAGAGCCTTGTGAGTTATAGCTAGCGCAGGTCTAAAGCCTATAAAAATTATGAAAAGATTTTACAGCTGAGCGCAAGAGCACAGCTACTTATATACTTTATATGCTAGCTTGGTTACCTATCAGCGAAGCCAAATTGATATGACGGCTCAAAAAATGAAAGCATTGCTATATCATTCATGTGTACAATTGAATTTGGGTGTAAATGACTGGCGACATTCCAACTGTAGCGGCACCAAATTTCTTCCGGCCGTCACTATGTGAGACCTAGCAGTATGAACACCTATTGGTTATAGTGACTTTAATATATCCCGAGGCTGAAAGACTGCATCTCGTGCAATCCGTACCTGGTGATCAAATGAGGATAACTGATAGTCATTGGCTATCTTGTGTATTCATTATTTGTTACTCTGTGATATTATACCAGTGAGCGTAGGAACGTTGTATCGTTGGATAAGCACGGAGCTTGATTGAACATCCCTTTATCAGGTTGTTGAGTAAACGAACCACACCTGTATCCTAGTATAGTTCTCAGGCGCGTTCCAGGTTCATTTAATTGATGTGCCTGTGCCAGTCGCGCCGGTGGGCGAAGCCAGGTACGTCGCTGGCTTGAAGCCTCAGTTTAACGCGGTAACCTACGCATAGCGCTGAGGCACCTGCCTAAACGGCTTAACTATAGTACAAGAGGTACGTGTATATAGGCTAATCAATGCCAATAGCGGCATCAGTATCTGAAGCTTCCTATTCAAGCAGCTACAATAACCCTCGTTATCTCTATGTTAATTTCGCGCAGAGTGTCTTAGTGGATCAAATAAAGTCAAATCACGTAACACATGTGACTGCTCCACCATTCACAGAACAATGTCACGATGCTACAGTCCCTCAATCTCCCCAAAGAAGTCACCTGCCGGTTTTCCAATGTTGAGGGATCTATACTGGATATATCGGCACGTCTAGCATTCCTGGGAAGGAAATGGACAAATTTTTTGTTTCAAGTTATAATACTACAGCCAGAGCACGAGACAAGCCATATCGACTATGTAACGTCTCCTTCCACCAGAATGATTAGTTGTGAGTAATGGAATTCTGTATTTACGCGTTCTGCGTCAGCGTGTATACCATAGCTCGAGTATAGCTCAGTAGGTTATGGTATTGAAGAGTTTAAATACCTGTGACTTTGTCGGTTGCTTTCCACTTGTGAGGCTATTTGATTCATATTAAAAAGGCAGATACATCTTGCACTGCTGTCTTTCCCCTAAGCAGCTGCTGTCGAGTTTAAGATTCGTTGTATATTTTTTTTTCATTTATTCTACTTATCTTTTATCATTCCTTCCCTTCAGTATGCATTCAGCAGCTTGTTTTGCCACTCTGGGATTTGCAGGCCTGGTTGCCGGCGCTCCATCGGCTCCGCATAACGTTAGAGCTCGCCAAGCTTCCGGTGCCCAAAATGTCGTTTATTGGGGAGGCACTAACAACGAAAGCGATGACCTTTCCACGTATTGTGCACCCAACGCAGGCATTGACATTCTTGTTTTGTCATTTTTGGATATCTATGGCACTACTGGCAGCATTCCAGCAGGAAATATCGGCAATACCTGCTACGTCGGTACGAATGGCGCACCTCAGCTATGCGATGATCTTGCTGCTTCAATAGCCAGCTGCCAGGCCGCTGGCATTAAGATTATTCTGTCGCTCGGAGGCGCGGCCGGTTCTTACTCTCTACAATCGCAGTCACAGGCTGTTGCGATTGGACAATACCTCTGGGAAGCCTATGGCAACTCTGGCAGCACTTCTGTCCAGCGGCCCTTTGGCAATGTCTTTGTCAACGGCTTTGACTTTGACCTCGAAGACAACCTTGGCAATCAATACTACCAGTATCTGATATCAACCCTCCGCTCTAACTTTGCCAGCGACCCGAACCATACGTATTACATCACAGGAGCACCGGTAAGATGATTCCACAAGACTTTATGAGCAAATACAGTGTGCTAACACCCGAAACGCAATGCCCCCTGCCGTTGAGTCTTCCTTAAATCGCATGTAGATATGTAACTCGTGGCTTGCTAACAACAATGAACTGATAGGGAACCCAACATGGGAGAGGTGATAAGTAACTCCCAGTTCGACTATCTCTGGATTCAATTCTACAACAACAACGGCTATGGGCCGGACCCCTGTTCTCTTGGCTTGCCCGGCGATGCACCATTCAACTACAACAACTGGACGTCATATATTGCCACTACGCCCTCGAAAAACGCAGTACGTGCATTCGAATACCCAAAGTTATCTTTCATGCTGGAAGACTAACAGCTACTGCTAGAAACTCTTTGTAGGGGTGCCTGCGAATACTTTGGCTGCTAATGGCAATTCAGGTGGTGCCGTTTACTATGCTTCGCCATCCCAGCTGGCTTCCATTATCGCAGATGTCAAGTCTAGCCCAGACTTTGGAGGAATTATGATGTGGGATGCTGGGTACTCGGATGCCAATGTCAACAACGGATGCAATTACGCCCAGGAGGCCAAAAACATTCTCCTGACAGGCGCTCCCTGTGGCGGCTCATCACCGCCGGTCAGCAGCGGCGCCCCTACATCCACTGCAAAGACAACCAAGCCCGCTAGTAGCAGCACCTCGTCAGCCTCAGGAACAGGCCCGACGGGAAGCGGCACAGTACCTCAGTGGGGCCAGGTGAGTTACAGGAGAACTTGGAGCTTATGATTGCTGGGAGATAAGAGCTAATGTTGAGAGTTTTACAGTGCGGCGGAGACGGATACACGGGCCCAACACAGTGTGTTTCTCCTTATAAATGCGTTGCATCAAGTGAATGGTGGTCCTCTTGCCAGTAAAGCTACAATGAACTTGGTTATTCAAAGGGATCACGGGAGGAGAAATTCACGTAAAAACAGTGTATTTGGCAATGCTTTTCCTCGAGTAGAGATCGCCTACTATTGGGAAATGTCATGCTGGCCTTTCTTGGACGGGTCGAAAGATATCTCTGTTTTCGAACCAGTTATAATAGCAATTATAGAATCAGAGTCAATGGACGAAATAGCAGTTATTCCTAGGATAACAAAAAAAAAGATACTGAAATATATAGCTCACAACGCAATGATTCATATACGTGTACTCCGCATGTTCGCAATGTTGTACAGAAGCCTCAAATTTCTCACTAGGCTATCTGCTAGACCCATCGCTGCTGAATATTAAAGCAGTTAGATTTAAAAGTGGACTCAATTTTGTACTACAAAAGTATTTGGGTAATTGATGCGGGGTTTATCTCTGACATTTTCAATTCTTTTGAACAACTCAATTTAGATGATCACACACTTCACACTCTCTAGCAAAGGAGAGGATTAAGCAAATTGCATGGCGAGTCTCGCCTACAATTACTTTCAGCAGTCTTGAGAATGCAAGCTGACTCCTTACTATCCGATTAGGCCAAATCTGGGACAGTACCTACTACGCTATGTTACCTCCTCAGATCAATTCTACGTTCCACGTCCACCGTGGACACAGCCACCTCAAATGGTCCAAGGCAATTGCACCTGTGTTAACCGTCGACTCGGGAGACGTTGTGACTTTTGATACTATCGATGGAAGCAATGGACAAGTAACCCCCATCTCGACAGCTGAAGACGTCTTAAAGTTCAAGTCAGAGCTGGCAAACCCCATTTTCGGCCCCGTATATGTGAGGGGTGCCGAGCCGGGAGACGTTCTTGAAGTTGAGGTATTGAAGCTCAAAACTGCTGATTGGGGTTGGACTGCAATTATACCTGGATTCGGGCTACTTGCAGATGATTTCAAAGAGCCTCATCTCAAGATCTGGCAAATTGATCCTGATGGTTCATCCGCTGTGTTCAAGGACGGCATTCGCATCCCCACTCATCCTTTCCTTGGTGTCATGGGAGTCGCCCCTGGGGAAGGCGAATTCCCTACTATTCCTCCGCTCGACACAGGGGGTAACATTGACACTCGACAAATCATTGAAGGCTCTAAGCTCTATCTGCCCATCAAAGCGTCTGGCGCGCTATTCAGCTGCGGGGATGGTCACGCCGCCCAGGGCGATGGAGAGGTTTGCGGAACCGCTATTGAGACTCCTATGCAAGTTACGCTGCGTCTATCGATAAGGAAGAACATGAAATGGGTGACATCTCCGAATTATTCAGCTACATCATCTGCGCTCACTCAAGCTGAAGACCAGGGATATTATGCCGTCCTCGGCGTTGATTCAGATCTGTTGAAGGCCGCTCAAAAGGCTGTGCGGGGCATTATCGAATATATGGTTCAAACAAAAAACTTGGATTATATAGAAGCATATATGCTGGCAAGTGTGTCTATTGGTCTTCGGGTGTCAGAAGTTGTAAATATCCCCAACTATACCGTTTCTGCCAGTGTACCATTGAACATGTTTGTTCAAAGTACTAATAACAATTGAGATTGCCAAAGTTCTCATAAGATGGCTTGCTTTTCTCTCATTAAACCCCGATTGTCCCGTCGCCACTCTCCAGATGCGAAAATCGTCTTTCTGTCAAAGAACTCTTTCAAGAAGGGGCATGTAGGTTGAGGACAAGGATTAGTGAGCCATCGCCAGGACTTACATGGCTCAATTACATGATTCTGTACACACAGTGCCTGCCATGAATTTATATCCTCGGCGAGAGAAGCCGATTTCCTACTAGACTATCATACCAAGGAAGATGTAACCCGTTCGCCGTTCATCAACCCAGCTAATGCATGCCTTGAAATTTGGGTATTGTACGCTTCAAGCGTCGCTATCTATAGCGCCCCTGTTTTCGGATACAATGTCAGAGAAAGAGACAATATTATGCAAGAGATGCCATATAACTGTCACAGGGCCATTTGTGAGACGTTCATTATTGACCATACTAGTGGAGAGGGTTCGTACGAGTGGAAGATGTTTCACCTCCTAGGTCTATATTATACACCTAGGCAAATCATTTTGAAGGCGTGTAATCTCTCGGGGTGAAGAAGCGCGATACGCCCTTAATCCTTAGCTCAATGACCAAACGCTGCAATTATAGGTAGAAGTCTATATCTATAACGGTTATTGTCGGCTAATTTTCTCTGCTATGTCCAAAATCAATTCACGTTGCTTTGTAACCTTCAAGGCATCCCGATGTCACAGCATCTTGGTGCTGAAGTCGGTACTCACTCCTCGAATTCTTTCTATCAGATCTTGCCCTAAGAAAGCCGGCGTAAGACAACCACCAGAAACGCCGCCCTCTAATTTTCTGTGATATAGTAAAGAAGCCGCACCTTGGGCGAGGAAGGCAGCGGTGGCATGATATGGGCCCCCTGGATACGCAAAATGAGTATACGCCCTTGGTGCTATCTCGTCATGGTCTGTGTCTGCAATCGCGACAGCTTCCATCTCGAAACGGTAGTTTTTCTCCTTTGCCGGATCAGGGCCTTGGCCTGGAGCTGGTAGTACCATCGCTGCAATAGCTCTCAGCGGCGGAAGAGCTAGCATTAACTTAATTGCCATGGTGTTAAGCATTTGGAACATAGCGGCAAGTGTGGAAGATGCCTTTTTGTACTCGCTGTACTGAAATTTCGCTCCATACGCCATGCCGCCGCTAAGCAGACCCCACGTTCTGTGAACCACAGCTCTATTCTGCACGTCGCTCAGCGAACTAGCCGACATTGTTCCCAGAGTCGGGTCGTGGCGCACGCCGACAAGATTTGTTGAGCTCAAGCTTCGCCGGCCTATGACTGGAGAAAGGTACCATGGTTGTTGCGATTCATACTGGACTTTGGCGTCGAAGTCTCCTCTCATCATCATGGACTCGACTGTGCCGCCACTTGGATCCGATGGCATTTTTAGCAGCGACAAAACGAGTTCCTTCGTCTTCAAAGATGAGCTCTTCTCAAGCTCTCGAACTGACGACCAAGTAAGGAGATCGTGCGGAGCGCTCAATGCGCCGCAGGAAATGAGTATCTGCTGCCGATAAGCATATATGAGGATGGTGATCATAGCATTCGGATTCGGCTCACAACAACACCCGCCAACTCAGCTGCGCGGTGGTAATCGTCGATCCATTGTCGTATGCGAGGTATGGTTCCGGCACCACATATTTAACCAGAGTCAGCAGATTCCTATCATACCTATGTATGCATCGGCTTCGGATTTGCTCACGTATCAATATAGTCAGTTACCCCCTCAATACAAGCCTCAATTACGAGCGGCCCGACGTGATGGTATGAGACAACACTGACACACAATCTTGCCTTTTTGACAATGGTGATCAATTGAACTTTGTCTTCAACATCCACAATCTCGATTACTGCACACCGGTAAGCTGTAATTGTTTATTATCTTACAGATGGAACTATACCTGGCTGTATTCTATCAGGTCCCAGCTCCTTTAATCTTGCGGCAAGCCCGTTCAGTTTCGTGCTTGATCTCCCCGCGATAGCCCACCTGAGGTTGGTTGGGAGGTGCTCCGCGATATGCTCCGCAGTAAGAGCGCCGGTGTAGCCCGTTGCGCCAATAAGCACAAGGTCATAGTCGCGACCACTGTTGTTCTCAGACATTTTGCTTGTATTGTCGCGTTGCGAAGAATTGTACTGAACAATTGACGCATATGTTTTCCTGTCGAAAAATCCCTAGAGGTTCCAAGTTGTTTTCCATCGGTACAAGTACTGAAGTTCAAGCAGTTCATTTCCAGTGGCAGCGGGATTATTAATGCTCCGGTATTCCGGCCCGGAGTTGCTAACTGTGAAATCCGACATACCCTAGGTGTCTTGGGTATCAAAAACTGTCACCCATTCAGACATGTAGACTATGTACAAAAGATTATAGCAGCTAGCTGTATGTGTGCGTGAGACGAAAATTCTTTACTCTGCAACAGACTTGTTAACTCAAATGAGGCACTGGGTAACATTGATGTATCTGGGTAATATGAGTAGCTCCATTGTTAGTGGTGCAATGGTTACCTGCAATAAAATGTCCGTATTCATTTGATTTGTATTAACCTTACCTTTATCTAAATACATAGACTTGCGTAAGCTTGGGCTGTGGTAAGGGTTTCAGTGAGAATATAAAGTACGCGCAAAGTTGTGTTTGCCGTCTGGCCGCCACCAAGTAATACACTCGAACTGCAAAAATCGTGCCATTCGCAATCATAGGAAAATTGACAAACTTTCGCATGAAGTTGGCCTACATTGTGCTACGCGCTACATGTCAAGCAGCCTCGGACTTACTAGGTATCAGAACCATTCTTCCCACGACAGCTATCAGTAGGATGACATGCATCTGCGTTGCGGTTGCCAGTATACGCTTTTAACGCGTATGCAGTGTATACACCAACGATGCTCTCTGAAAGTAAATGTCAGCATAATTCGATGCATCAGAGCCTGCTTAACCAGAGCGAGTCAACTGGCGCTTCTCCAGCTGTAGTATAGATTGCCTATATCTTTCTCTTAAGCGTGAAGACTTCTTCCATGGCTGTTGACAGCCGCGGCAAAAGAAAAAGCGTATCAGTGAGGACTAGTTGTTTACTGATATGACTGCTTGTCGCGGCCTGCCCTCAAATACCCTGCGCTGAATTATTTAATACTAAATACATTTAATAATTATCTTCTGCTGTTCTCATATTCTTTGAACCACGAGAATTATATCTTTGCAAATTTGGATCGCTTCCGCAGAGCTAGTCCATAATGATAAAGCACCAAGGGAACGGGCAGTGCGAGACACGAGACAGCTCCGAGTATGCTTGCCGCTATTCCAGTGCCAAGATTAACAAACATGGGTCTGGCAGCAAGTGGGAGACCGCAAGCCAACAAAGAGCGTAACATAGTGTTTGCTGAGGTAGAACTTGCAGCATAGGGTCCATACGTGTCAACTAGTGTGTTTAGGCATTGCTGGAAGACAACGGTAAAGCCGCAGCTAATAAACGCTGTAAACATACGCTGTTAGTAATTATTAATGTTACTTAGCCTTTGGTTAGTACGGGTAGCTTACAAGAAGCCACAACAGGCAATATCCACGGGTGCGATGGCTCGGCCGTCCATCCAAACCAAAATATCCCCGTGGTAAATAAGATCCCACCAACAAGCATAGGTGGTGATCGAGCCTCTGGTACTGCACGACCTTTGTTTTTCCGGACAGCCTTGATATACATAGGCTGAAAGAGGATATTCAGGCAGGATGCACAAAGGACACCGACAAAGAGGCCTAGAGATGGCAAACTGGCCACAACAGGGCCAAATCCGCGTTCTTCTCGGAATACAATTGGAAAGACTTCCAGCATTAAAAACATCAAACTGTAGACGAAGGAGGCGTAGAGCGCCACGCATGTGACTATAGGTTCGGTAAGTAGCATGCTGATTTCAGAAAAGAACTTTCTTTTAGCTTAAGATCGTGACGTAGGATAATGACCCAAACTCAAAAGGCAACAATACGTGACGTACCGGAGGGGTCGGCTGAAGTGTTTTGTAACAACATTCCGCAGGTTGATTCTCTCGCTTTCGTGCGGATGCCACCAACGGCCATCCCCTGTTATTTCTCGCAGATGCTTTGCCTTACGCTTCAACAAGACAGGCCCATAGGTTTCTGGTAGTGTAAAGAATGCTAGTGCTACCGCAAAGAAAGCGATAATGGATTCCAAGTACTCGGTCCCTGTATAAATATATTGTCAGGTGCGACTTCGCTAATTGAATGGACAGGAGTTCATCGGCAACTAACATCGCCAACCCATATGTTTATTGGCTGTAATGGCAGCTCCGATTACAGGCGAAAGAGTTGGACCACCCACAACGCAGATAGCATAGAAACTCATCGCAGTCCCCCGGCTCTCAGGCGTATAGAAGTCTCCTAGCACCGCTGCGACATTGCTAATAGGGGCCGAGCCAAAGAATCCGCCCAAGAAACGGGTGGCAAACAGAGCTGCAACACTTTCACTCGTGGCAGACCCGATGCTGAAGAGGCCAAGAATAAATACGGGTGGCAGCATCGACCATTTGCGGCCATATGCCTCACTAATAGGTGCCCAAAACATAGGACCGAAAGCAAATCCTAAAATAAATCAGCGAGTTGCGTTCTGACTAACAAAAGTCAATTCGACTATCGGAGGATAGTGAAATGACGAAGACGACGCACCAAGGATAAAAAGTGACATTGTAAGTACTGTAACCTCAGAAGATATGTTAAAATGCTTTACAAGTGCCTCTTCAGCCGGATTAGTGATGGCAGACCCAACTGATCCTGTGAATGCCAATAGACCCATCATAAATGTCATCCAGAGCTTGAAATAGGGGCTCCAATTCTTGGGGTTTTTGGAGTCGTTCTCGTCCCATTTGACTTGGAACGCTATTCGATCGGCCTCTGTAGCTGCTTTGCTTTGCACCTTCTCTAAGTCAACTGTTTGAGCTTCACTGGGAATTGGATTATCCGTAGCGCCATTTTCGTGTACATGGCCTCTTCGCTTCTGTCTTTGGCTGGTCATAGTCGCTTTCGACCATAACTTCGCAGTTTCTGAACTAATCAGCAAAAGAGAGCAGTACTGTGAATTGAGTGTTGTAAAACTTAAATTCCGCTATTGGAAGATAGATGCCATGTATATATTGCAATGTAAATATTGCTCCCAGTCTTGGATCTGTGGCGGTGGAATGAAAAGTAAAATCACGCTCTTGATGAAATATATGCTGTTTTTAAAGCTAAGTATTCTTCATTGCATCTTGTTTTTCCATACGAGATATCGTACTCTGTGTTGATGTTCCAATAATAGGAAGCTTAATAATCACCTGACAGAAATTTAGTGTCTCTGAAGTGGATAGGAAGATTTTGTTCAGCATCTTTGAGAAAGTAATTCTGGGCATCTTTTTCCGAGGCTTATAAATGCAAAGGCGGGAAATTACGTGACTAACCAGCAATAAACATCCAAGGAGGCGGCCTCATTGATACTTAGGCGGTGATTGTATTATAGGCGGGCGCTCCTATATAGCCCTTGTGCAGACGCAATTACCTATAGTATAAAAGCCGCACTCTTATACCACAAATGTCTATTGCACTCTATTTATTCTAGTAAAATGTACCATTGGGTCTAAAAAAATGCTGTCATTGCACCGCTTCCTCTTCACATTTCTGGCGATAAGCCCTCTTGCCGCATGTGCGTATAGGGCAGAAAGATCGACACTTAAAACGAAAAATGATATACAAAGTTTCACAGGCCATCGAAGCTTTGAAACCACTGTCCTGCATCAGTTTACTTCGCCAAGCTGGGCAGAGAATTTAGCTGTCTGCGACAATGGGGACATACTGTTTACGATGATTTCGCCATCGGCAAGTCTCTATCGAATTGCAAACCCCCAATCTTCAAATCCAACAACGACACTAGTCCATACCTTCCCAGATGTCGAGAGCCTTCTAGGTATTGCAGAACTTAAGCCAAATTTCTTCGTCGTCGTTGGCACAAATGCGTCTGGGGTCGTTGCCATTCCAGGGACCGGAATTTTGTGGAGTGTGGACTTTTCTGTTTCATCATCGTCGCCACTCATTACCGAGATTACTGCTTTACCGCAAGTCAGCTACCCCAACGGTATGACAGCGTTACCAGAAAATGACAGTGCTGTTTTGTTGGCAGATTCGACTCTGGGCTGCGTATGGCGCATAGATATTCATACAAAAGCAGTCGATATTGCAGTGCAGTTGCCGCAGATGGAGCCACCTTCAACTGCCTCGACACCAATCGGCATTAATGGGGTTCATGCTACACAGGACCCTTTCGGCTCAACGGTGCTCTATTGGTCCAATAGCTTCGAGACGACAATTTACAGCATTAATATCGATGGCTGCACCGGAGCTATGTTGAGCGGGCAACAGGAGCCGCGGATAAGAGCTCGTGCTGAAGACGGTTATCTCTTTATTGATGACTTCGCGATAGACTCCAAGGGTGGCATTTGGGCAGCCGCCAACTTCAACAATACTGTTCTGTATGCGTCTGTGAAGTCCCATATTTTACGTCCTGTTGTTGGTTCTGAGAACAGCCTTCTAATGGCTGGCTATACTTCTTGCTGTTTTGGCCGTAGGTCCGGCACGGACAACGTTTTATATGTGACAAACAGTGGCGCTGAAGTATATCCGGTGAATGGGACTTTGACAATGGGTGCAAACGTTGTAGCAATCAACGTATAAAGTATAGAATTAATATCTAAGAGCTTCAGTTGACAAGTGCTGGTTAGACACTATGTATATATATTTAAGATTATAGACCTTCTTTAGTCTGAGAAACATTCCTATTTATATATGCCGTCCGACTGGATTAACGTGTAATTAATAATACATTATTTAGAATTAAAACTTATTAGATGCGCTAGTTTATAATGTTGTGATTACTATTCTTCAATTATCTAGTTTTTATAATATTATGTTAGCCTCTCTTCATATGGGAGAACGCTTGAAATCTACCGAAGATAGCCAATGGCACAGGTAAGAATAAGTTGGGCTACTAATTGGCATTTTTGAAGTCTTCTATGAATAGTGCTTGACTGTTATAACATCTTCTATTTATGAGACGAATTGAATAAAGACTACTAATATACTCAGTTGCTGAATTTGGGTAAAGCTCTGTATGCCTCCAACAATCTACATCGGAGCATGCCTGAGATGCTTTCCGCCAACATACCCATTTGCTGTATCAATGAACAAGTTTCTACCTTTGACGTACGAGACTAATACTCCCCACAATCTCCAATTGCCAATCTGTCCCGTCGCGTACTTCTTGCCCAGTGAGAGAAAGATCATTGTTTTGCTTATGAGCTTGTAGGGTACGACAGGACCTTTATCCGTCAAACAAGCATCTAATGCACTAGCCAGGTAAATTATCTGGTTATCCGTGACTGTGAGCTGCTTTGGTCCAGCATTGCTCACGTCACCAATGGCCCAAATATTCTCTGTGCCAACCACGCGCATCATGCTATCGAGATTCACGTTGCCGTGTGGGTCTAGGAAGCTGTCGGTAACGAAGCTGTTGTTCAGTTGAATGCCATGCATTGGAAGATACAAGTCAGTGGCAAGCGTTGATCCATTATCCAAACTCAAAACCTGTGTCTTGCCGTCATTGCCTACATTAACGGCTTCTACACGAGTTTTGCGGATTAGCTTGACACCGAGCTTCTGCAAATCCGTGTCCAGAGTTGTTCGAACAGAAGAGAGCAGGTCCCTGGAACTCTCCAATGGAACATCACCATGCATGATGAGCGTTATCTCTTTCAGCTTTCCAAAATTGGCAGCTAACTCTCCCGCCACTTCGACACCAGTCGGGCCTGCGCCAGCCACAATAATGTTTTTCGCATCGCTGACTTTTGTCTGCAGATCATGCCATGCCTTGAGCATCTCTTCATGCGTGCCAATGGGCTTCAGAGGTAATCCGCTGGTCATGCTAGAACCTGTGGCAATGACTAAGTGATGATAATGGAAGATGCGACTTTCGCCGTTATTGGCAAAAACAGCAACGGAATTTGAAGATGATTGGATGCCGGTAGCTCTGCCGAGGATAAATTCGAATGTGTCGATTGGATAATGACTGAATCCAGTTGCAATTGGGATAAACATAGATTCATCTCGTATCATTCCAGGAATAAGAGCTCTGGTTGCTGCCACGTTCCAGAAGAAATGGCTGTTTGGAGATATCAGGATAACTTTGAGGCTCGTCTTCAAAGATGTGTATTTGAGTAGCTTATGGGCAAGTGGTAGGCCTGCCCATCCTGCACCAAGAATAATAACAGTTTTTGTGCTGGCCATAGTTGCCATATGGTTGCCGTACCACAAGTATTTATTTTAACTGGATAGAAGACATGCTTTAAATGAAAGGCGGGCGTGCACGGGATCATAAATATAGCTGGCTACCACAGTGTGACCCATCCGGCCTCGGTCATCGGTCGTAAGATTTCGCATCGTCGCGAATCCGAGAACAAGACAATCAACATGGCGCTGGCCCAGCTACTTCATTAGCGGACGGTTTAGAATCGATTCATGGAGGACCTGTTAGGTTTAGACGCCAATGAAGTGGAACTGGGCGCGCCGCAAGGATTTAGACCGAGCTCCGTGTCCGAGATTTGGCTACCTACAGCAGCCAATCCATAGCTTTTCAACGTCGCTCAATTCGGTCACCCATCCATCTCCTTTCTGAAGAAAAAGTATATCGCATGATTTGCACTGAATAATTTTCTCATACGACTCTTACCTAATAGATCGCGCAGTCTTCCGCCATCATGTCAAGCATGTCTACCGATCGCCCCGCAGCCGGAGAAGACACTGTCACCGAGGATAGTTTGCAAGTATGGAGCTGTGTTACATGTCGGCGACGAAAGGTCAAATGCGACAGAAGAAATCCTTGCTCTAATTGCGCCAGGAACCGAAGCGAATGCCACTTCCCAGTCACTGGCCGTCTTCCACGTCGACGAGATCCCACGACTTGGAAGTCGCCAACTGAGAAGCAAGCTGAACTGCTAAATCGGCTTAGGCGACTCGAATCACTTGTTACAGAGCTCGCAGCACAAGTGGAAGACGGTCCCAACAAAGTCCAATCAATACTCCCGGGCCTATTACCCAGTGTCGCAGGTGCTCCTCGTTCTTCAGAAACAGAAACAGTCAATTCTAGGATTGGAAAAGGAGAATTACCAAATCACGAATCGCCCATGCATTTTGGAGAATTGATTTCTGCTATGAAATCGCACTTTGAAGGAGAGGCAAACGAAGACTTTGGTCGACTGGTCGTTGGAAACGAGGCTGGCTTACAAATCGGAAAGGGTTTCTGGTCCGTTTTTTGTAGCGAAGTGAGTTTGAACTGTTAGGAGATATTGACACAGAAAAGGCTAATAATGATTGATTAGGTCGAGCATATTTTTGAAGCGATTCAAGATGTGGCTTCAACAGTATCCACTTCAGACCATGAGCGCATCTCATCTGGCAGTCAAATTACCTCGCACAACATGCACCCCGACTTTTATTTTGGGAACACCTACACAGAGCCATTCACCCAAAATCTCGATGATCTATACCCTTTACCATCGCAAATGCTCTTCATATGGCGGACATACGTAGAGAATGTCGATCCATTTATCAAGGTTATTGACGTTGCAGCTCTGGACGAGATTGTAACTAATTTAAGGGGCAAATTTTGCTCCCTACGGTATAGTTTACAAGCCTTACTATTTACAGTGTGCTTGGCATCAATCACGTCTTTGGGCGAGGAAGAAGCTCTGAGTTGCTTCGATATGCCAAGAAGTCAGCTGCTTGCCCGCTTCCGTCTTGGAACGGAGAAAGCGCTTGCCAGTGCTGGGCTTCTGGTGACGAAGGAAATCGAAACGATCCAAGCATTTGTAATATACATCTCTATTTTACCACACATTGGCTGCCAGCAACTCCTGTCGCCATTCATGGGCCTATTACTGAGGATTGCAACATCCTTGCAGCTGCACAGAGATACTGAAAGCTTCAAAACGCCTGCTCTAACCCCATGTGAAGCTGAGATACGCCGCCGGATATGGTGGCAGATTATCTTCATGGACTCTATATCCCGGTCGGAACGCAATACAAAACTGGCAGCTGCAGATACAACGTTCGATACCAAAGCTCCAAGCCGTATGTCAGCCAATGATCAGAAGATTTCCTCGGCTTCTATTGATGTGGAAAGCAAGTCTCTGGTTTGTATTTTGCGATGTGAGATATGGACTTTATGTCGTTTCCTAAACGCAAATCAGCAGAAGCCCTTGGAGCAGAAACTCAAAGCCTTCAAGTTGGCAAGGTCCAGAATAGAGGATACATATATTGTCAGACTCTCTTCAAAGGATGCTATGGATTCTTTAGTCATGACTATGACCTCGCTTGCCTTCTTAAAGGCGGAGCACACGATCTATCTACAACATTTTCGCAATTTGAAAGAGCTCTTGCAAGTACCGTCTCAAGAAATGATACAGCATCATTTAGAACTGTCGATAAACATTCTCAAGGAGGCTCATAAGTTACGAACGGAACCTTCTTGGGAAAGATGGAGGTGGCAATTGCAGGGAGATTTCCCTTGGGCTTCAATGAGCGCGGTATTCATCCAGCTGTGCCAGTCTCCATGGTCAGCAACTTCCGAAAGAGGATGGGCGCTAACCAACCAAATATTAAAAGACGTGCCGGATAGAGTAAAGGAAAATCCATCCTGGGCGAGATTAAATCAGCTCGTTATCGCCACTGAAGTTAAAAAACGAGAGAGAAATCCCGGAGAGATGATAGACCAAACGATTAACCACAATGAGATTTACATACATGACCTCGTTGAAGTACACAAGGGCAGCCAAGAGTCTTTGAATTCATCAAAATCTCAATCGTCTAATATTGGTGCTTTAGTCGATTACGCAGAGCCGAACCCGGTCCTAATGCCTAGCATTTTCGACTTCGGAGTAGAGCTTGACGACCCGAATGAGTTGGGATCCGATGTGATATTTGATCCTATGGAATGGCAAGTGTGGGATGAGGCTCTTGATGACCAAGTTTGGGACCTAGATTATCGGTTTTAGATGAGGTATACATGAGTTGTAGAGTGAGGAATGTCCTACTAATATACTTTATGTGAAAGGCGGTCAAAGATCTGGGCCGTAAATTGCGATTGATCAGTAGTAGAGCAATTTATTTTCGATCGAGCATCTGTGAAGCAGAGAGTAGACCCGTTCAAATCATAATCTTACTTACGTAAAGCCCATGGAACTCTCCCTTCTTTTTATCCCCCCCCAAACCTTCGGTAGCGAAGTTGGCTAATGAGATCGGATCAGAGGACGTTACCCAAAACTTGTACATGGGAGCATCCACTGATACAGCAAAGAGCTAAATTCTCCCAATCAGAAGAGATAATATGCCCAGTGCGAATCTCCAAGATGTATTCTGAATAGCGTATTCAGGTCCGAGGCGAAGATAGTAGTGACTAGTTCATTCAAGGTCATAACTGACATGTCTTCATAACTTAATAATAAATAAAGAGCAACCGAACGATGAATACAATGGAGAGAGGAACATATATTTGCGCGGTCCAACTATGGCTGGCCCAGATCTATATAGCGAATATATTTTCCGCTAGATAATATAATTACCATATCATGTAATTTAGCCCCTGTAAGAAATGGGATACTAGTTACCATTTTCCAATCCTTCACGCCTAGAGTTTATACCCTCAAATGACTTGTTACCGGCGCGATCTGTGCGACAATACCGGCTGTACCGGACATGGCAGCCAGAAACCGGGCATTTTGAAGTATAAATACTCCGCTAACATCGCTTTGCATTGAGTTGATAGATCTTTTCTATACGAGCCACAATAAACCTACGATACTGGCCATCAGAATTACAAGCATAGTCCCAACGTTTGCATATTTTGGTACAACACAGGTAAGTTGACAGATACGTTGACATGTTGTGGTGGCGACTAAAAGCTTCACTTGGCTCAAGTGTGAACATACGCTTTTCGACATCTTAGAAAGATTAATTCAGAACTTGCACTATGGCTCCCAGTAACCACGCATCATAGCTACTGGACAAACAACACCCCATTAATGCAGTCAAAACCGCTCTCTATACAGCAGCATCCGATAATGAGATCGTCATAAATTTTTAAGGCTATGGCGATCAATCCCGCTAATGCTAAAGTTCAACAGATGGGAATACTAATTTCGGAGTATCCTGCGATTTTGGGCTGTGACGTTGCGGGGGAAGCCATCGAAGTTGGCTCGTCGCTAGCCGACATCTACATGGTTGGCGATCTTGTGATAGGCCAGACCAGCTGCCTCAAGCGAAGGTATCATATATTGCTATTCTGCTTTCCAGGAATATGTTGTCCTGAACTCGCCCAAGTTTGCCAAGCTTCCTGAGGATGTTGAGCACAAGGATACTATAGTGCTGCCTCATGGAATCTCGACCGCCGCCAGCTGTTTGTTTCACAAGTCAGATTCTTCATTCCGAGCTCCTCCGCTCAGTGGTACAAAACCTGGGAACGGTCAGACTGTTCTTGTCTAGGGCGGGAGCAGCAGCATTGGTTCTTGTGGAGTGCAAATGCTCTCGCTAGCTGGCTATAAAGCTTTAGCTACTGCTAGCAAGAGGAACCGCAATATCCTCACAGCTTGGGTGCTAGTGCCTGCTTTGACTAACCAGACTCGACAGTCAGGGATGATGATATTGTGGCATATCTTAAGGGCAGTAATGTAGTCGGAGCCTTTGACGCGATGTCTCGTGACTGGACTTCAGAAACCATCTGTGAAATTCTTAAGGAGGCTGGAGCAAGGGGATTTAGGGCCTCAGTGAGACTTGGCGCTAAGCAACTGACAATAAACAATGCCATAATTGTTACAAATTTCTCGATGCCGCCCGGCGAGTACTCCCAGCTGTCTGAGGACACTGGGAGGTAGCTAGAGAAGTCGATGACAGAGAAAATAGTCAAATGGTCAGATATAGGCCGCCAGCCGAAGTTATTGGGTATGGCTTGGAAAGTGTGCAGGTAGCAGTTAACATACTATGTACGGCTGTTAGTGCAAAAAGATTGGTTGCAATTACTCGAATTCAAGGGATAAATAATTTTTTTTTTACTTACAATGCATATAAATACACATATATATGTGTGTGTGCTTTGTGATCATATGTTTACTCAATTGACTCTATTTACTGTGGTCTCAACCGGCGTATTTTGATACTGAATGTTTAGCGTCTTTAACTATGTGATGCACGAGTGCGTAGGGCTTGCATAGGCCTAAATAATATAAGAGTATTATCTTCAAGGCAAGATATATTCAAGTATAAGTTATCTTACATCAAATGTATTAAAGATAGCTTGGAGAAGTGCTACCCATTGATACGAGACACAATAAGGAGGCTATGAAACATTACTGTTGTCTTCAGTGCATATTGCATGGGGCTTAATAACAATAGCGCCTCCTCTCAGCTGCAGTATCATTGCTAAGGGATGTCTCAGAAACAACCAGATCCCCTTGCTAGCTCTGCACAACATTTTCCAGTCGTGAGCTCCTGCTGCGCTCTATATGACTCTTTCCGAACCTTCTTTCATACATTTACAAGCGTAAATAAATGCTCTCTATAAGTCCGTCTTAATCGTGCTCGGAACAGGCATGCTGCTGCTGTTATGCCTCTCGCTCTTGCTGTGCTAAAATCGCTACAGAAGTTTTATTATAGCACATTTTGCTACCTGCGAATAGGAACATGAAACATCGAAACAAAAGCGCTCCTTTATAGACAGCGGATAGAAATAGACGTTGCTGCATTCCGCGCATTTTGTTGGCCAGAAGCGACGTTTTAGCAATCGTTGCAGCTACTAGGCTGCCATATCATTTCTCGCCGTCTATCCAGATATGACTTACTCCAGTTTTTGACATCCTAGTTATGACCTCTGCCACATTTCCAGTTCTCTCTGCGGTGGTCATCAACTTCTACCGCGCCAGAATACATGGTAGATGCGATGCATGGTGCTGTGGTCTTTGGCGATTCCCATTTCAATAGGTTGTATATCCTTTCCATCTCTAGATAATGTTTTTGCACCCCTACCATATTATCCATGATATAGCGAGATAGAGAGTCAAAATATTCAGACCAATACCGGAGAACAGTAACTGAGAAAATCCCTGGGCTTCATGATGTATCGCCGACTGTAGGCCCTGGCCAGTAGGTTGGTCTCTGTGGACGTACAGGGCGCGACAAATATTCCCTCTCAATTGTGGTCAAGTCAATAGACCATCCCAAGATAATAGAAATTAATAGACTAGATATTGCCAAATATCCAATGAAGAGTTACGCGCTAGTTAGTAACTGTTTCGCAGAATATCGTATTATTCCTTAAGACCCTGCACTCAAACCTTGTCCTGCCAGTTTGAAGCCAGCTCCTCCATCTAGTGAGTGATTCATGACAGTATAGGGGGCACTCAAGAACTTACGCACAGTTCAGAAGTGCGGGTCATAGCCTAACCTAAATCTTAATACAGATGTTGAAGGTTTACCTCATCCTATTGGGCAACGGCTGCTCACTTGCTGAAGCAAGGGGGAATAATCTATGATAAAGATAGCGTTCTTACCCTCAATAAAGACATGAATGCAGTAAATGTAGAGGCCGAAGAATTAATGATAAGGCACTAGAAGCAGAGTTCGCGCATAGGCAATGGGTTGCAAACGGTGTAATCTATACCCTTCTCAAAAATATTATCATAAAAGCTCAGATGATAACATGTAACAAAAAATAGAGATCTCAACTACTGGCCAGAAGTTGCCTGGTGTCGCCTTGACCTGCACATGATTCGTGTTAGCTCTGGCTTTTCTTGTCATTGCGTGTAAGGTAACACTGCACCAATATAACATTAAGACAAATTAGATAATTAGGCTACATTTTGGACACATATCGCATATCACAAGCAAAGGAATGAACTTTTATATGTTCTTTAAGGAATGAATGTTATTTATTAAGCGTGTATGATGTTTTGGTATTTTATTTTAGTGTGGTTTTATTTTAATGTGAAGTAATGAATGTTGTTTGGTCTAAAGTTGACTCGGGTTGCTGACGTATCCATCTTCGATTTCGTTTCCGCAGATCCGTCAAGGCTGACAATATCGTTTAGCGACACCTCGAACGCTTGAAATCGTAGTCTCGCCTTCGGCAGCATCTGTGTGAACGGTGGTCGTAAAAATAGTCCCTCTGACAGCAAATCTTTCCATCATCATAGTATTTGAAAAAAGGCTGACGGCAGACGCATCTACGTTGCTTTGAGTTATAAGACGCAAAGCGACCGCAATCTGGGGATCTATCACGGGCGGCGAGATCTTCCACATTGTCTCCGAATTCTGCACCACGGGCGGCGAGATCTTCCACATTGTCTCCGAATTCTGCACCACGGGCTGCAAGGTCCTCTTCAACATCAGGACCAGGGACAGCAGTAGCGAGGCTAAGAGCAAGGAGTGCGGGCAAGAGGAGGGTAGACTTGAAAAGCATTATGGGTAGTTGGTTTAGATATAATATCTAGAAGAGGAATATAAGTGCCAGTATAAACCAAGTAAAGAGTTGATTTCATTAATTGTTTATGAACAGATAATTCAAATGAGACAGTGTTATGGAAAGGGTTTTATATATATAAAATCCAGGCCACTAAATTCACATGTTCTACAAATATAAATACTTCTTAGTTTTAAGCTTTCGATTCAACTCCTAAAGATGTCATATAATTTAGCCTCTTGGGTAATAATTATATAATACATAGAGTTGATACATATATTCGTTTAGCCTTATTTATTAATCTTATCTCAGCCTCAAACATTCCAAGTTAACCGAGCCAACCGGGGAGGGGAAGTTGCGCTTGCCGAAGGCAATAATCTACTTAGATCTTGTGCTTTAGTTCTTGTCTAGTGTATCCTAGCAGGCGACCCTTGGCAAATCTAGTAATGCTTCAGGCAATCTTTAAATTTTTATTCTCTGGATTGTTTGACTTGTATCTTTTTTGCAGGAGATTTTCAAGGCGGTTTTCAACTCTGCAGCCTCAGTCAAGAAGAAAGTAACAAAGAATAAGCAATATAATAGTTCATTGTTATAATTATTAGAATCAAAAGCAATAACAATTCCGAATACCTTAGCCAAAGACTTAGTGTTCCCTTCGATATTCGCAAGTAAATGTTTCAAAGTACGCATATTACCAAAGTGGCGCTAACATTCCAAAAGAGTCCAACTTTGATCTAACACTCAAGCGCCTCTTTCTCTTTGGTATATGGCTGGCCTATATTGTAAATGGATTTTCCTTCAAAATAGCGCCTGCTTAAAACACTACACTGTGTACCGAGCTGAATCAAACTTTACCGAATGTTTCATTTTTACGAGATCGGTCTGTCGGACACCGGCTTATCGGACAAAGCAGCAATTCCTCTAAGAAGCGCAACATAGCTAGTCAAACTTCAAATAATCTTACCCGAATTCCAGTGTGAAAACTTTAAGACAAGAATTACGCAGCAGACTGCTAGACGAATTCTGAACGCCAAGAACTCATGCGAAAGAATTTTCCGAGTCTCCGCATGTGCATTTCTGTGTAGTTTCTCAAACTTGAAGTACGGCCTAGCCACCTGGTAAGAGTATCGTTTCTCACACAAGATATAGATCTAAAGATCAAATTAATTTAGCTGTCCGGATGACTATGTATGACATGCTATCAAAGCCAGGGATTTTTCGAATGCTAAGCTAAAATGATGGAAGAGACACTGTAGGAATCGCCGCCCGAAGCCAGTGTTTTCATAAGGCTGATATGAATTTTGTATGGATTAGACAAGTCTGGCAGCCATTTCGCGAAGATTTGCAAGTCTAAGCGTGTATAATCTCCCCTTCAAAAATAGCTACAACGCCAGCGTAGTGCAGGCCGTAGCTAATTGGGAACTGAAATGTTACTTAGCCCACAGTATTGGTGGTAGTGTTGAGCATTTGTGACTTTGAAGCTGCACTTGCTGAGTTGAAACTGTTAGAAGGATTTACCTGAGATTGAGTATTTCCCGGATTTTTAATATTCTGGAGACAGCCAGGCGCAGTACCGAATGTTAGTTACACAGGATTATTGCTGATAGCCAGGCTCTTTTTTTGCAGCATCCTGGCCTAAGTGGCCAGAGGGATAATTGGCTTGCCGCTAGTTTCGGCTGAGATGCCTAAGCATTTCTGCCAATTCTCTAGCTCAGCAGGTATCTTTACGTTTTCGATGACCGCGACTGCAAAAATAATTGTTTGAGACACGCTAAAACACACAAAGTTAGCAACGGCTTGTTAAATTTGCCATTGTATGAAGGTCAAATCCATTTTCACCAGTATTAAACCTAATCGTCGAGATCAATGTGCAAGATTTGCCACTTAAGCCTCAGCGTAGCTATTACAGTATAAACGTTGAAATTTCATGCACTTAGTACACTGTATGAGAGACAGCTTGGTTGATCGTTGATCTAAGCTTTTCCCATGGAAGCGACGACCCGTTACCTCCGAAGGAGTTTGTCGCACAATCTGTGATGCAAAGTCCTAAGACCTCCAATAACACTACAGCTGATTATAACGGATTAAGCAACAAAATCATCATCGGAAACACTAGTACTACAATTTTAAGCCTTAACTATTCCAAAATAATGTCTTATTTCTCGCGCTGAAGGGCAGCTACAGGATCGCACTGGGACTAGGCTTAGCTCTATCCGCATCTGGTATCGCTGTCAATTTTTAATTACAACGTGATCGTATCTATTTCAACTTCATCGATGGGACAGTAGCATAACAGAGTTGACATCGAATAACTGTGGCTATTTTGAATATTCCCGCAGGCTTTCTCTATTCCTGGTTATATACCTTGAGCTATATCAAAACGTCTTCAGATTCTGCTTTTATTATATTGCTATCTATTACTAATAGAGAATTTCAGTAACATTTACTTGCAAGACTATAGAGAACAACCATTTGGTGGCGCGTTGACAGCGCGTTGCAATGTTGTAGAGAGTATCGGGTGCTACTATATCTGTCTACTACTGACGTAGAAGGCGATGAGCTGTAGAACTGTAAAAAAAATATAATCTTAATATTTTAGGCTCCCCTTCCAAGTATAATACAATCTTTCAAGCTTTGCCAAAAGCTTTATCAAATCCTGCAAAGGTACAGCGATATCGAAATGCGTTGTCCTGCTGTTTTTTAAATCCGATATTGAGATTTTGTTCTGAGATATCCATAACCTCCACCCAAGGTTTAACATTCTTTTCAGCGGCCAATTTTAAAAGCGCTTCCATTTCTTGATGGTTCCCGAGATGACTACCAGTTAATTTGGGAGCGCCTCCTGCAAAGATGCCTGCGGACATTTTAGGCAACGGGTTATCCGGAATACCCACCATGTGAAATTCTCCACCAGGCTTGAGGAGAGAAAGGTAGGAGGCCATGTCAAATTTATCGGTTACGTCTGTGCAGTTCATAATGAAGTCAAACTTGGCCTTCCATGCTTCAGGCCAGCCTTTATCAGTTGTTATAATAACATCTTTGGCGCCAAGCTTCTTGCAGTCGTCTTTCTTGCTGGGGGAATGGGTGAGAGCGTAGGCCTCTGCGCCCAGAGCCACAGTCCATTGAAGAGCAAGATGGCCTAGACCTCCAATGCCAATTACACCCACGGTCTTCCCGGGCCCTATACTGGCTCGAACCAAGGGCGAATACGTCGTGATGCCGGCGCACAGGAGAGGAGATGCAACGTTTGTCTCAATTGCATCAGGAATCTTGAATGTGAAGTACTCATGGGCCCGAATGTGCGATGCAAATCCGCCGTGAGCCTCGCTGCCGTCTTCATACTGGGCGTTGTATGTGTCCACTAGCTTTGGGCAATAGTTCTCGTTCTTGTCCTTGCAAAGATCGCATTCAAGGCAAGCCCATACTTGGGCTCCAACACCGACACGGTCGCCAAGTTGAAAATTTTTAACATGCTTTCCGATCTTGACTGCCTTGCCGACGACTTCGTGCCCGACGCATAGGGGGCCGGCGTAATCTCCCCAGCCGCCTGTTACGGTATGAAGGTCGGAAGCACAGATACTGCAAGCTTCAACTTCAACATCGACGTCGTGGTCACCAAAAGTTTTAGGCTTGAGCTCTGACTTGTGAAATACATTCCATGATTTCGGTTCATCCACGCAAAAGCCAGTAAAAGTGTCAGGATAGCCCATGTTGTTAGTTGAAAGTGGTTAAATTGAAATCTTATTGGGTTATGGTCTGCAAAAATAACGCGATTGAACGATTTAGATATAGGATAGAGAGACAATAAGGAAATCTTAACAATTTGGAAAGTGTTTCGAATCTCTGACGGAGGCATTGTGGCGTTGGATAATGATGTGTACGACAACAAGTCTACGTCATAAAGCGACTGCATGATGCCGTGAATTCTGAAAATGCCTTTTTGTGGGAATTGCACAAGTCGGGTCTATTTTGCAAACCTATACAGCTAGTAGTGTTAGACACATGTATATCGTCATGGGTCCTAATAAAATAAGCGTTTCAATTGCAGCAACGCGCAATATCGCTTGAGAGCCGAACAAGAATATGAGTTCAGATATCCTTGGCTTCGATTGGATCTTAATAGAGTATATAGTCTAAGATTTTGGGCTGAACTTGAGGCACAAAACTACTAATACTACAGCTGTTGTACAGCGAGATCCTCGATTGGTTAGCTTCCGATACTATAATCCTGCTAACTGTTCCCTAATTGACCCTCCGGCTAACCTAGTACTAGTGAGGTCTGCAACCTGGCATAGCAAGGCCTCTGGACTCTAAACATCGCTGTGAATTGCTACAAAGGCTAAAGACTGATTCTCACCCTAATTTAATGACCCTGAGGAAGTTCATACGCCCATTGGGCTTTACCTGCCCATAGAGGGAAAGCGTTTGGTGCTGACTGGTAATTGTCTTCGGGCAGGAAGCGGTCCACCGTCGATTGAACGCAGCCACGCTTTTGGAGATGACGTCCTTCAAATCGATCCTGAATCCAATCCATCCAAATCGACCTGGTTGCATACATACCAGGGAAATGACCAACTCCAGGAACGCCCAGGAACTCTAGATCGCCAGGGTATTCCTTGCACGTAGACTTGGCAGTGGCCAAGGTGCTGTTGTAGCTGACTGCTGGATCTTTGTCGCCCTGGATAACTAGCATGGGTCCCTTATAAGGTCTGTTGCCTGGATTCGCGAGTTGCTGCAATGCCGCCGCCTCCCAGGTATTCTTCCAGTCGGGCTGCACAATTTCCTCTTCGGGTTGAAAGAGAAAGGTACTGACCATCTGTGAGCCCTCAACCTGATCGAAGAGCTCAACTCTATCGACACCTAAAGGTGTGAGCCAGTCGCTGAGCTTGAATGTGGGAAAGACCTGACGGAGATATTTCCCAACCCAGGTAAGGAGGGCGTTTGGGGGTAGAGAAAACCCATCTGTCTGCGGAGCGAATAAGATAGTGCCGAGATGTCCCTTGATCAGATCATTAAACTGGCCATTTCTCTGGGCAAGCAATTCAGGGACGCCCCATCCAACGGAGCCCCCCTGACTATGACCGACACTGACATAGTTGCTTGTTAGCCGCTCTGGGAATGCGTTTAAAGCAGCCCTTAAGGCGTTGAGCGCATCTCCCGCGCCAGCCTGATATAGCCCATATTGGTGAGGAATACTACTTGCATCCCAGGAGGTCCCAACACCGAGACCAGCATAATCCGGAGCTACAACAGCATACCCAGCTAAAGCCAGCGCATACGGCACAAAGTCCTGGTAGAAGAGGCTGCGATGTGTCGATGGAGCTCCGGTGGCATAGAAGCCAGATGTACCATGAGTCCAAAGGATCGTGGGTACCTTCTGTCCCTTGGTACCACCGATCTTCTTCGCATGATATGGCCAAAGGATGTAGGCTGATGCCGGTATAAGGGTGCCGTTAAAATTAGTGGTTGAGTAAATAAACCGTGACATTGCTGTTGTGGCAGGAATTGCAAATGGGCTTAGGTCGGTTACTTCCTGTAGCTTTAGAAGCTTGCCGGGTTGCTTAGGAATTTGCAAGTCTATCGGGAGACTATAGAACTCATCTTCGTGGGGTCCGCCATTGGCAAGCAGTGTTCTGTCAAAGTTTATGATGTTGTTAATTTGGTCGGCCAAGTCTTCAGTTAAATTGCCCAACTCTCGTTGCTCAGGCGAGAGCACAAAGGTAGAGTTCCATGAGGTCGAGTGTAGCGCGGCTTGTGTAGTCTGGCCGGCCACGAAAGTTGCGAATGCTACAAAGGCCAGAGATGCGAGCTTGAGAACCATTTTGGACAAGCGGTAGATGAATGGAATGAGTCTCAAGGCCAGGTAGTGAGAGACTATTTAAATACCTATTCTTACTCGGGATACCATGCTCTCCTAAAAACCCTTTAAGCCTCTTGAATTATCAGTACAATTAGGTATTTGCGTTTACACCAGTTCCGAATACGCCCAATAGCCCTGGAACAACCAGTCCATACATCCAATCAACCTCGCCATCGGTAAGCAGAATATGCCAACGCACTCGCAAGACTAAATACAACAGGGTTGTGTAGGTAACGCAGCTGCGTACAGTGAGACAACTTCAAGTGCCCTGTAAAGTGGTACTAGTGGAAAAGGCTGTGTAAGTCGTTCAGCACACATTAACACGCTCTACTCACGCCACTAATTGTCGTATTGCAATACGCAGTGGATTTGTCGGCTAAGCAATACGCAGTTGGAGTTGTCATGAGCTCAGCTCAGCTACATAAGCCAGGATCTGAGGCTTTTTATCAGCAATCCCGACAGCGCAGAGTATATATTGGTACTTGAATTAACATGTGTTCCAGGCGTTTGCCCTTTAGAATAGATGTTATTGTATGACTCGTGATATTCAGATACCAAATACAATCGTGCTACAGAGAACAGCCTTGAAGTCATCCTCAATTTCGACCGCTCCCAGCTTGCGAACGGGGGACCTAGTCAGGATCGCTTCTACCGCCTCAGTAGCAGCAGCAGCTACAAGCGTCCACAAGGTCCTGGCGAAGTCCTCAAGGTCGAAGATGTCACCGATCCAACCCCATATAATATCCCCGCCAAAGCATCACTCTCTTGTATTATCTATTCAGCCACTAACCAGAACGGGACGCTAGTACCTGCCTCTGCATGTGTCTTATGGACGTACACAGTCAAAGAGTTTAGCACGCAGTTAAACCGTCAGTCTAAAGCAAAGGCTCCTGCCGTGCTCTGGACGCACGGTACCTCCGGAGCATATGCCGACAGTGCTCCCTCAGCGCATCGATCTCTTTTCTATGGCGAACTCGTTCCCTTTACCCTTGCTCAGGCTGGTTACGCTGTTATTGCACCAGACTACGCCGGTCTGGGCGTCCAGACCTCCTGGGACGGGAGCTTTATTCCGCACCAATACAAGGGAAGCCGCTCGCGAAAAATTGCACTCAATCTACGCTGGAGCCCTTTTTGCCAGTCACGTCATACCAAAACACCACCCAGTCATTTACCCAGTGGGCAAGTAACCCAGCCTATTTCTACTCGCTTCCGGTTGGGTCCTTCTAACGAGCAGACTGCTCGCGCATATTGCACGTTTACTATACAGTGTATTAGAGGCTACAGGCTTGCCAAACACCCAATACATCTACCTTAAACAAGCTTGAGGCATTGTGTTGCGGAGGACTTGGGCTGTATCTTCCTGCAAAATTGTGAAGTTTAACCAGATACCTTTGTATCCTGTAAAGGCAAAAACTTGAACGCCAATGGCTATTTGCTCAAATTAACCGGCCTAGTAATGGCTCTTCAATGGATTACATCGAGGAAGGCAGATCAGGGGTACTAGATGCAGCATATTGTATAACTTGGCAGGGCTGTCCTAACATTATTTTCCTCAATAGTGAACTAGATCACTGCTGACTACGGAGCTAGCCTTTTGCAGTTACGCTCGATGCAGTATGTTTTCCGTTTGGAATCGACGCCGGGATTCGGACACATCTTGCATCCCAACGGACACCATCGAAATTCCGTACAAACAAGTGTGATAATTGAATGATTCCAGCATGATAAATTGAGGACCTAGGAACACAATGTGGGAGTTTGAAACCTCTATTGTAGTCAATCTACACACTCCATTATCTCGGAATTCTGTTATCAAGGAAGTTCTATGTTATTAGCATGGCTACTGTGCTTGTAACTGGTGGCTCAGGCTATGTGGCTTCTCACTTGATCTTAAAACTATTACAAGAGGGCTATACCGTCAAAACTACAATCCGAAGCCTCTCTAAAGAAAAAAAGGTCAGATCAGCGTTACAAAAGGCTGGTGCGGTACACCTGAACCGCCTATCATTTCATCCCGCGGACCTGACTCAAGATAAAGGATGGGCAGAGGCTATCCAAGGATGCTCCTACGTCCACCATGTTGCATCTCCATTCCCCGGCCAGGCACCAAAAGATGAAAATGAGTTGATCATACCAGCAAAGGAGGGAACTATACGAGTTTTAAAGGCGGCACGCGAGGCTCATGTGAAGAGACTCATATTTACATCTTCTTTTGCAACAATTGGGTATGGAGATGGCGATAAGAGAGAAGCATACACTGAAAAAGATTGGTCTGTGTTGGATGGCCTACCAGCATATCACAAAAGCAAGACATTAGCAGAACAGGCCGCATGGGACTTTATTGAGTCTGAAGGAGGAGATCTGGAACTTAGTGTTGTCAATCCAGTGGGAATCTTCGGCCCCGTGATGAGCAAATCCATCTCTTCATCGATCGACTTGATAAAGAAGCTGATGGACGGCAGCGTGGCGAAATGTCCCCGGACGTATTTCAATATTGTGGACGTCCGAGACTTGGCAGATCTGCATGTCCGAGCCATGCTCGATCCCGCAGCAAAACATCAGCGGTTCATTGCCAGTTCTGATGGCAAACCCTTGGCTTTAATTGACGTCGCTCGCATTATTTCTCAAGGTAGACCTAATGAAGCACTGAAAGTACCAATAGGCGAGATGTCGTCATGGGTCGTTCGATTTGCGGCTTTATTCAGCCCTGCTGCCCGACAAGTGGTTCCATTTCTAGGAGTTATTAGACTGCTTGACAATGGAAAAGCAAAAAGGGTACTTGGTTGGACACCAAGGGCTGTGGAAGATACTATTCTAGATACTGTTGACAGTCTAGTGGAATATTCAATTGTATAGTTGTAAATAAGATTGAGATTTAGTGACATATCTATAGGAGGTTGTTCCAACTATATGTATTCGAGCCTTAGGAAGTCTTTATATATAGTATATAAGTGCAATTGAACTTTATAGGCTATAATCAATCTAGAAGGTATTGCATGTGTGTAATAGGTAACATTAATAGCGCAAGCACTTTTGCTTATTTTTATGTTTATAACTTACTTACTTATAGTATTTGAAATACTATATGAAACTTGTATTAAAATATAAGTTAGGCTCTGGCTAGATTATTAAGTGGTAGTAGCAAGAATGATCTTATTAAATGCTTCTGCAACATATTCCACATTATTTTCCGTTACTAAGGGAATATTAGCTTCAGGATAAACAAACTCTTTAAAGATTTAGCACCAACAGCCTGTCATAGATATTCTTCCCGAGGGCAGGAGATACACGTGGTACTCTTCTCGCAAAATGCGGATTTGGTTCGGTTGCATATTTGTCATCGAAAACATCCCAATCTCTGTAATGTTAACTAGCCCAATCATAGCATTCCAAATAAAATGCAAGCAACTCACATCTGTTAATATATGATCCCATTCGCCTGGAGTTTGGCGTTTTTGAAGTTCGTTTACTAGCCTTTGTCGCATCGATCTCATGCGGTCGCTCATCCGGAGCAAATCGTGCTGCCACTGTACCTTCAAGTTCTTATTTCCAAGTATTTTTGCTACAATTTTAGCGCCATTTATGGGGCAAGTCGTGATCTCCGAGCGAGACAGACGTGTGAGCATGTTGATAACTTTTGTTCGAGCGCCACCTGTTCGGCATACAACGTGAAGCGCACCTATACGCTCTCCATAGAGACCAAAACTTTTGGAGAATGACTGCGCCACCAGTAATTCTAGCGACGTATTTCGGAAGAAATATCTTACGGACCAAGCATCTTCGCCCAAATCCCCAGTTGCAAAACCCTGGCTGCGTGCGAGTTAGCCTCTGGGTTATTGAGATTACGCGTGAGTTAACATACTAGGCAAGATCAAAGAACGGAATAAGCCTTTTCTGTTCACAAATACCCGCGACGGCCTTCCACTGTTCTTTTGTGAAGTCTCGTCCTGTAGGATTATGTGCACAGCCATGCAGAATTACAACATCACCTTCTGTAGCCATGGAAGACAGAGTAGATATGGCGCCTTCAAAATCGATATCGAGTAGCTCCTTATTGAAGTAGGGATACTTCCGACGTTGGATATCGGAATGTGCAAGTTTCCAAATTTCTTCGTGATTGATCCAACTGGGATCCGAAATCCAGACTGTTCGAGGTTGGATAGTTTTCGCACTAAAAACAAAGCGCCTAGGTGATTTGCCCCAGTGCCCGCAATGGTCTGAATGGATGCGATGGTGCTTGCATCCTCAGGTGTTGTATCGAACACAAGCTTTTGGGCACCGTCGAGTAGTTCAATATGGCCCAGAATAGGTATATGCTCGTGGTTAGCTGTCGGGTCCGTTAGTAATTCTTGTTTGGCCTGGATATTATTAGTAGAGGCAATTTTGATTGAAGGTGATAGATGTTACCTTTTGCACTGATGGTAAGATCCAGGGTCTTGCATCCTCATCACGATAGAAGCCAGGACTAAGATCAACTTTCAACGGTGAATGATCCGCCTTATATGCATCAATGAGGGCGAAGGCGGCGTCTGGTGGTACTTCCGAAAGGCTGGCGAAGTGAGACATTGCTGCGAGATTCAAAAGCAGTTCCACAGGGAATGCATCATCAAAAGTTTCACATAGCTTAATATTTTACTCACATTTATATCACCATAAATCGTAGATCATGTAGCTGCATGTTCATGTGTCATGATTCGGCAACCTGGCTAGTTCGCCGGTGTCTGAATCAGGCCGCAGGCCGTATGTGGAGAGCTGTAGAAGTAGGCTCGGTAATGGCGCCTGATCACCGAGGTAGAGAACTGTGCGATTTTACATAGGGTCCTTCTCTATTAAGTTGATGATATGAAATAGTCGTCAAATCCCCTTCTCACTGAATCCATTCTCACATTGACTTTCTTCATCCGATTCTCACCCCATACTTAGATCACATATCAACTATTCTTTCGTTATTCCAGCTATTCAATTTAACAATATATACAATGAGCCAGAACAGTATATTGGATCGGCTTTGGGCTCTCGATACCAATACGGTATCTGATGCCTTGGACTTCCTTAACCTCAAAGGAGCCACATTTGGCCTACAACCACTATGGGATTGCCCCAAGATCATTGGACGCGCCAGTACAGTAAAGGTTGGCTCAAAGACGGAGTCAACTCCGACTACCCATCTCATTACTCCAGTGATAGATGCCATTACTTCAGACGATCGAATTCTTGTCGTCTCTGGTGGCACGGATGGTATCTCCTGCTGGGGCGATATCATTGCTAATGCTTCGAAAGTGAAACGCATTCGTGGAACAATCATCGATGGCATGAGCCGCGATATAGATGGAAGCCGCGAGATCGGCTATCCAGTTTTTGGCCGGGGTGTTACCATGATTAGTGGGCGCAATCGATTGGTACAAATTGAGTCGGGCAAGCCTGTGCATATGCGAGGTGTTACAGTCCATCAAGACGACTACGTGATCGCTGACAGATGCGGCACTGTGTTCGTTCCAGCAGAGTACATCGGGGAGGTCCTGGCTTTAGGTGAGAAGATTGACCGTCGTCAGAGCCTTATGGTCCATGCTGTTCGTGCAGGTCAGCCCGTGTCAGAAGTGATGCACGACAAGCAGTTCGAAGCTATCAGTGACACAGATGGCGCAAACATGCTGTCAGCGTCAGCGAAATCACCCTATCAGCAGAATCCAAAGAAAGCCAGCGTCGAAGACCAAGAATTGGTAGCGCTATTCAGGGAGTCAGATACTCCCGCAGTTTCTGACGCACTTGATAGACTTGGAATCTCCGGGCAGGCTTTCAACATCATGCCTTTAGCGAATTATAAAAAAGCAACTGTTGGGCCTGCCTTTACTGTACGCTACGTACCCGCAAGCGATCCGCCTGGGAGTGTGGGAGACTTCATTGATGATGTTGCTATGGGTGATATTGTAGTCATCGACAATGGAGGACGCACCGATTGCACTGTTTGGGGCGATATAATGACGCAGTATGCCGGTTTACGGGGCATTGCTGGATCGGTCATTGATGGCGTGTGCCGCGACGTTAATCGTGCCATCGCCGATGATTATCCTCTTTTCACGGCCGGGCGTTGGATGCGGACTGGCAAAGACCGTGTTCAAGTAGGAGGTACCAACGAGTCCATCGGTATTGGCAAAGTACGTGTCAAACCTAGGGACATTGTCGTTGCCGATGCAAATGGCGTCGTTATTGTTCCACGGGGTCGAGCCCGCGAGGTGGCCGAGATCGCGCAGAGAATTGAGAAGGGTGAAGCCAGCATCCGAGAAATGATTGCAGGCGGAGACACAATTGCAGTGGCAAGAGAAAAGCTTGGGTACCATACTTTGCAGCGCAAAGGATAAAGATGGACGAGATCGAATTTAGAAAGCTTTCCATTTGATGAACGCGTAGCTATTCTTTATACCGATACTATTTCAGAATATGGCTGATGGTTTAAGCTATAGTCTAAATGATGGCTATGTAACTTTGTTAAGTGAGAATTGCTCATTGTATCTAAAAGACATTGCCATGATCCAAGTATATCTAACATTGATGTGTATTCTGAGCCGAGACTTCTCGTGCAATCTACCGGCCTGAAGCCTCGCACTGAACTGGCCAAATACAGTTATACTCAGCGGTATCGAAGGATTTCTGTCTTGTACTGTGTTAACATTGTTGCTATTAACGAACAGGAAGACAAACTTGTAGATGATCCACTATTTCAACTAAATAAAGAAGTCTTCTTGTACATGCCTGTGTATCCACTTTGGTGAGGCATCGGCAGAAGTTAATGCAATCCAAGCTATCAGCATGTAAAATAATGGGCTATATCTCCGTCATTTATATAACATATTATCTGGTTCTCATAGAAGCAATTAATCAGGAGCGTGCAATTTGCAGCTCAGTGGTATACCAATTCTGAAGAGCCCGTATATCATAACTCAAGGCTACAGTGTCAAATACCTTCAAATGCTCTCTACTTGAAACTCCATCATTCGATAGTCGACCAACCCACTTGCCGTGTTTTCGCGCCGCTGCTACAATGTTGTGGATAGCATCGACAAACTCGGGCTCGTCACCTTTAGCAGGCACGTATCCAAGGATTGATAGGGCCAGGTCGTTAGGTCCAATGAACAGCATATCTTGCGGGACATTAGTACGCTGGTTATTGAGACCTGAGGCGAGCACAGCACAAACCGACTCCTGGCACAGCGCATATGGCTTCCACATTCTCGACACCTCTTTTTGATTCAATTTGAAGACAAGTGATGAGTGTGTCATTCGCTGTTTTCAGGTACGTTGGGATATCGATACCATGGGTGATGGCCGGAAATGCGGAGCCTTGGCCTCGAAGCCCTTGAGGCGGGAATTTTGAGTTGTTCACAACTGTAATCGCTTCTTCAGCGGTATTTATTTGGGGAACAATGATTCCGCTAGTTACTGTTAGTACTGGAATGGGAGGTCTCATGCCACTTACTGTGCACCTGCGTCTAATGCTCTTTTTATCAAATCCGCATGAGTCATTCTGAGACGCACAAGTGGTGACACTCCAAGGGCAGCGATAGCGGCGGTGGAACTATGCATTGAGTCATCACTGATGTGGCCATGCTCGCAATCAATGATGATGCCCTTCATCATTGTTAGGAAGTACATAAACAACCGTGAGCGGTACTTACATCGACTCCAGTTTGAGCTACAATTTGGGCTGTGCGAAAAGATGGAAGCCCCAGGAATGTCATAATAGGCTTCGAGCTAGCTCGAAGGGCATTAAGAAGACGCAATCGTGGGTTTTGAATCGAAGCTGCCATGGCTGATGCGTGTGAGATTTAGTGCGGGATAGTTCGACGATGCGCCAAGTCAAAGGAAAATAGTGGGCAATACCGAGTTTCAGTGAGATGAGCAGCGAAGCAACTGCTAAAATGATTAGAGTAATGATTTTCAGAATATGGTACTTGAAAGTCTATTTCACCAAGGCGCAATGTGTTATTTGGAGATGTGTTTCAAGATTGGAAACTGTTGGACAACTTTCAGTCAAATGGACGCTGAATTGTACTAGTAGAAAGAATAGAAGCAATACGAATCAGCATGCATGATCCGAGTCAAGATTCCCTGATCAACTTTCGGCTACAAGCTCGCGCATATGTTACAATCTCATGCTGTCTGTGGTCGGGCGGTGAGCAGATCGCCCGTGTCATATCTCGGTCTGGGTGTAAAAGGCCGTTGTGAAGCCGAAATTTCCGCCTCATCAGGATTAGCGTCTCGCTGGGGGAGCCTATTCGCCGAATGCCAACCCTCTTTTTGTGTCGGCAAATGAGCGCACGTGCCGATAGTCCAGCCCGTGTAGCGGGCAACGACTCTACTCCACGAATATTGTTTAAGGTAACAAAGTCACTTCTGTAAACCAGTATTACCCTCTCAGCTGTTTGGAATGAGAGTATCCCGGGCAATCTAAGCAATGGCCGGTGCATTGGACGACCTGGACCAACATCACTCGGCTGGTACTCCAGCAGCGGCGAAAGCCCCATATACGCCACGAGCACGACCAACTGCGTAGGTCAATCTACATAGTAGAATGAGCACCCCCTGTCAATGACAGCTCTCACTAACTCTTCAGAATGCTAATAGCTGTCGTAATTGTCATTTACGAAGAGTGAAATGCTCAGGAGGAAACCCATGTCATAACTGCAGACGAGCCAATGAGGCTGTGGAATGCGTTTATCCCCAGAAGGATAGATTGGTGAAAGTTAGCCAGCAGTAAGTTAACAGGATTAGAAAAACATGGATTGATACTGATCTAATAGATACATCGATGGCTTAATTGCAGAGAACAAGGCGCTTCAACGTCAAGCGTCTTTGCCCCAGCCATGTTATGATTCGCAGCATGCGAGCAGTGGAGAAACAGATCAAGTAGCATCGCGAAATGTCGCAGTACCATCAACTCAGGCTCCAGAATTGACTAGTACTCCTTGGTTCATTGATATGGCTGTCCCTCACACTCCTATCCTTCTCTCCGAGGCTTCAGATTCGGCATTTGCCACACGGTTCCGCCAGGCCATGTCTAGCTCTGACCACTGCCATTTTCCTCGAGTAAGTTATCCATCGGAGGACCAGATCCTGGTCTTGAGCGATGCTGCTTGCGCGTGGCCTAGTCCCCCGCAGGCACGTCTCCTGGTAAATGCGGCGTTGAGGTGTCTTGGGCGTTGGTACCACATTGTTCGCAGCAGTATTATTCTTGAAGAGCTTGAGAAGATATTACAGTACCCTGGAGCAGTGGGCATTTTGTCTCAAAGCAAATTCTGGGCATTATTTGCAATTGGAAAAACGTATTCAACTCGAACATCAGCTACTCCTGGATGTTTCCCTGGCCTAGAGTACTTTGCCAAGGCGACGAAAATTCTTCGTATCAACAGTGAACGCCCAACCGTCGAAATGATCGAGACGTGTCTTCTTTTGGTATGACATTCAGGTTCCAAATATGCCTGAACTGGGATACTAACTTCTTCGTACAGTCCTATTATTCACTTTGTTTAAATAGACGACACTCTGCTTATAGCCTAGCTGGCTCCGCAGTGCGTACTGCCATTATAATGGGGCTCCACTTGAATGTCCCTGAGCCTCTCCTGACAGATCAAGTGGCTCGTGAACATAGGGTCCGAGTTTGGTGGACTGCCTACACGTTCGATAGAATGTGGGCGACGAAGTTGGGATATCCAGTGGCTGTTCAAGACAGTGATATTGATCTTGATCTTCCATCCAATAAGCTCTCACATAGAGACTTTGCCGATTGTACTTATTCCGTCGCTATGATAAGGCTAGCAAGGATATCTGGCACTATACTCAACTCTATATACGGTAAAAGTTCCCAGAAGACGGCACTATCCCAACGAGTTCACGATAGCTTGTCTGCGCTGCGACAATGGCTTAAAGATCTTCCGCATTCACTGCAGATTGACCTAACGAAAAGTAATACAGCAGAACAACAGGCAGAATCCTTACATCTACAGTTTAATCAGGTAAGCGCTTTCTTCCTCAATGATCTTAGTAATGTGCATAAATAATAAGATCTTTAGCTCGTGATCCTTGCCACCCGCCCAGTCTTGCTTCATGTCTTTCATACACGCTTCAAAATCATAAAACCAGGAGACGCACAGGAAATCCCTAACTCAGCAAATACTCTTTCAGATGCCTGCGTACGGTGTGCGAGACACTCCTACCAGATGCTCGCCGACTCTTGGATAAATGGAACGTTTACAATGTTTGACTATTTTCATGCGCAGTACCTTTTCACAGCAGCAACAATCTTGGCAATTTCAAGCTTATTGAACGAAAATGACAGCCATAATGACAGAGAGCTCTTTGACACCGCAGTGCAATTTCTCTCACAATTGAAGGAAGCCGGGAATTTCGTGGCTGCCGAGTTTAAGCAACATGTGGATGCTATGAAGCTTTTGTTTGCATTTGCAGAGGCTGAAATGCAAAGCAGAGGCGGAGATAATGCATCCATCCAGCTTCCAACCAATGGAGGCATCACAAGCGGTAGCTCTGCCTCCCTGTTTGCACCACAGGATATAACCGCAGATATGGTACTATCGGAACCTTTTTTCCATGATCTACTGGAACAGCCAATTCCCGATCTAGATTTTATTGATGCCTCATTAAGTATAGATAGCGCACAGGGACTCTATTGGTCGGTAATAACTTCTGGAACCGATTCTGAAGCGCTTTCTTAGGGTTATAATATATAATTCATAATTCTCAAGTAGCTTACTGTAATAAACTATATACTAGATAGTTAGTAATATAAGGGATTCCTAAGGAATAAACCTAGAGTTTAGTTTTAGGTTTATATTTATTATAGTGTGAAAGGGTGCACCACTGCGCTAACAATCAAAAGATCAGCAATACTAGTAACCTATGCTAGTATTCCCTTTACAATAGCTTCTAGGGCATCTTGCCCACAGGCCTTTACAGGTCCTATTACAATATTAGTGGGGCAGTTAAGAAACCTATAGTTAATATAAGTAATAATAAATAAATATTATTAAAGTATAAGTAATATAAAATATATTCTAACTTTAATTTTATATTAATAATTAAATATTTAAATTATTTAAATAAATATAAAAAAATTAATTTATATATTTAATTAAGTTAAGAAACTTATTAAATTTTTTTAATAAAAGTAGTAAATTACTTTTATTAATTTATTATTTTATAATTAATTTAATAAGGGTTATATTATAAGCTTATTATTATAATTATAAAAGTTAGTTTTTAATATAATACTTTTTTTTTATTAATTTTATTTTTAAAACTTAATAAATTTTAATATAAATAATAATATTTTTATATAAATATTTATTTTACTTTTTTATTATTTATTCTTAGTTTTATATTTTCTTAATATTATTATATAAAAGATTTTATTATTAAGTCTAAAGGTATATTTTTACTTTCCTTGCTCTCTTTATAACTTAGTTATAACTCTAGAATAGCATTTAGTTTTTAAATTTTTCTCTTATTTATTAATTAATTAGGATAATATTACACCTGTGTTAATGTAACTGGCTGTGTTTATAATAGCTATATTATATTAAGAAGGTTGCGTGGCAGTACATTTCAACTCATGCAAAACAATTGGGCCAAATTGAGAGGTATATAAGGTTTGAAGTATAATTTACTTTTTAGAGTTAAATAAGCACATTTGCAAGGTTACCATAGAGCCATTTTTCCAACAGGAATGCCCTCAAAACCTTGTGATACGCTATCAAAGCATCAGAAACAACTGTAGCTCAATGATAGCCCGCCAAACCAACTTGTTGGCCCCAATGAGATGCATCCGGCTCTTGATCGAATTGCCAAAGGCCGCTTGTTATGCGGCTCACGCACGATGCCTGGTATATTGTTAATGCCTAAGTTGCTTCAGTAATGGTACAAAATTACAAAAAGTGCCGCCGGCAGCAAGCGTACAACTTTGAGGCGGCCCAATTAAAACTGCAGAATAGCTTGTATAGAGAGTGAAGTCAGTTTCAGTTGGCGTGTAACTAACCAAAACTTTTGTACTGCCGATCCTTTTTCCGATTCAGCCAATGCTGCAGAAATCGTGGCGTAATCATCCGCTAACTTCGAATCTAAATATGCCGGAAGACCGACAAAACGATTCTTTTCTTCCTTGTTTTTTAACTTCTTAAGGGCACTTTTTGCCCTGGTAACATGTTGATTGAGGAAGAGCCTAGAGTAGACTCCGTGGGCCATGCATTGGAATCCACCTTCATTCCAGAAAGCAGCACTCTTCCAGCGGCTGCGATAGCCGGAAAATTAGCTTTTTCTTTCATCTAACCCTATATTTTAGTAGTTAAAGGATCTACATCCTGTAATACATATAGTATTAGCCATTACATGATTATAAAACAACAAGGGCAAGTCTAACTTTCTTTAGGCAACCTTCATTCAGGCTTTGCCTGGTCTTATAGCTAACCCACTACTCCTTCCAAAGCCTTAAATTTACGCCCCAAACAGACTGATTATACTTTCAATAAAGCTTAAACTATCTATTTGTATCTTTTATATGTTTGAAAACATTCCAACTCGGTACAGTTTATATTACTAAGTACTTATAACTAGTTATTTGTTATGCACTCAAGATACAGGCCCAGTTGGTTTTTCAATTCATTTACAATTTCATTTAAGCCTAATAGTTAGCGAGGAGGACCAACTTCATTCCCATACTTGAACTTTTTTCTTCCGTTCCTTAGAAACATAATGCACAACCTTTATTTACAGATCCAAAGAACACTATCTGCTACCATAGTCTACAAGAGACAAGATTTGTATGAGTCTATTATGGTTGGCTTATCACCTACCTTACTTTTGGATATCCTATAGCAATCTCTGTGAAACGTTCATATAGAGTTCTTTCAGCAAAGTATAATATGACATAAGTGGTAGACTATGGAGGAGCCTAAAATTCAGCTTCGATACGAAGCTTGAAACCTACGCGCCATGTAGACAAGGCCCCCTTGGCAAGATAAACAGCATGAGATTCTATGAAATTTAACAGAATACACTGTAAGAGAACAAAAGAAAAGTGAACTTTGTCAAGATAGCCGGTTTCATACCATTATAGAAGAAGTCTCTACCATCTATACCCGTTCAATTTAATGCCACTATATTTCGTCCTCCAAGAACTCTCAAATAGCCCCCTTTCTCACGCATTTTCCTCACTTTCTGATAACTCTATTAACACAAAGACAAATACTGTTTCAAGTAATCAATATCGAGCGCGCCCATCATGGCTAACCCTCCACAAAGGCCAGCTATAAGCCTTGCAGTCAGAGTCAATCTTCAGTCAGTTGATGCGACGCTCAGACCTACACCACCGCAGGCTCTAGATGTTCTTTCAAACTTCCGCGGGACATTTATTGGAAATGGTTTCAATACAATATGGCGCCCCAGTAGTGGGAGCAATACGTTCCCGAACCCAGTTCCGGCAGGTGGAAACAACAAGCCAGATCCAGTATTTCCAAATGAGAGCATCTTGGAGCTCAATCTCACTACAGAAGAGATAACTTTCACCGACAACCTGGGCAGTATACCTAACCGTGGACTCAAGGAGCAAAAAGACCTTATACTCAGCGGCGTGTCCTACCTGCAAGTTGTCCGCGATGTAACAAATCCCAAATCTGGCAGAGCCGACGATACACCTCGCGACATTCACTTCGAACCAGGATTGTGGATAAAAGTACCAGCTGACAACAACAATGCTGAATCGCTTGCACGCATGGCGTCTATTCCTCATGGCACCACTATTAACGCCCAGTGTCTAGCACCTACCACGAGAATCCAAAATGGAAACCCTGCAGTTAATGACATTGTGGATATTACGCCGTTCCCAATTGCCAGACCCAACGGCCGGCTTAATAACCAGTTTCCAGCTATGAATGTCACCAACATGAACACCTCACGACTACCACAAGATCTTAACCCATTCGTCACGAATGGGACTATTACGCAGGCAATTTTGAACAATCCGAATACTGTGCTTGTGAACGCCAATGGGGGAAAAACAATCGTGAGCATGGTCACTTTCGAAGTATCCACTGCTCCTTCTTCTGCAAAACAAAGCGATAGCGACGGAATTTCCAATATCGCATACCTTGAGGGCAAGTCCTTGGATCCGCCCAGTAGGTCGACTGCAGTTCAAAATGCCGATGCAGCCTCAATGACGGCCAGATTCTGGATCTCGGATGTGCAGTGCGACATTGTCGTGCCACCATTCAGGGCGGGAGAAAATATACGAATTCAGCCCAATGATAATGTGGCAGATCCAAGACCAACTTTTACCGTCGACACGTCTATCAGTAATGCAGATGCTAGGACAATTCAAGCAACCTTTAAACAGATCCAGTATTCCCAGGTTGTAAATCTTGATTTCGACGGATTAACCTGGCCGCATGTCTCAGTGGCCACGCTAGTCCCAGCAGCAGATATACCAGTTAGCCTATTGCACTAATGCCTTGTTTAAATTAGCTAAATGTTGATAATTGCTGGGGCCTTACTTACTTATAAGGGGCCTGTGTTTTTATAGTTTATTTATAGTATATATAGTATTATATACTTTTTATTTATATACCCCCTAAGACATAAATTAACACAAATAAACATAAATTAATATAACACTTTCCTTTATTTTATATAACACATAGTAAACGCAGACTCTAAACCTACAGCTCCTACTATCCTATTACCCAGAAGGGATTTATATAACTAGCTTACTTAGTGAATGTTAATAATAAAACAAACAAACAAACAAACATAAGCAAATACTCTTTATTCTTGCGAAGCGAAATATTTAGCAGACTAAATGGCCATTTTGATTTGTGACCCACTGGGAGCCGGCCGTATCCTCTTGGAAATAGTTAGTTGCTGCTGGTCGTGCGACTATGATCAGCCAACCTACCGAGAGAAACAGCCACCTCGGCGCTCTGGCCACGGCAGGTGCAGTTCATCCAGTATGTATCCTTAGGATAACCATAAACTGGGTCAGGCGCAATGTAAAGATGGCAGCCCTCGCAACTCTGGCCATAGTTCCCATTTGTTCGAGCCTAAAGAGTATGGTTCGGTTACTTCAGAGCTCATAGTATAGCGAATGTGCTATACTCACCAAAATCTGGCCGCCGGTATACGCGAAACAGTCGTTCAGGTTCAGAGCCGTGGTGACGTAGCCAACCATGTTACTGGGCACGCATTCGGCCGACAAAACTTCAGTCACGGCGTCGAAGCTAAAGTCTTTGCAAGTGCTGATTATCTGTGCCAATGCACCTTGGATCAGGACGATCAATACTGTAGTTCGCTTCATTTTGATGTGGGTTTGCAACCGATGTCTCTTTCTTATCGTAGTCAAACGTGGCCGAGGGTTTCTTTCAAATGTCAGGAGCTGAAGCGTCTACGGCTCTACCTTTTATGCTAGAGCAAATCCTACTATCATCCGGAACCAGTAGCGCTTTACATCGCTGTAACTTTCTTTAACAGGTGAACTTTACGCTTCAATCAATATATACTAAAATTACTTAGGCCTAGATAGGTTTAGCTATCTGGGCGTATTTGAAGTATATATAAGCGTATTTGGGGGTTCCATTGTGCTACCCAGGACCCCGCCTAGCGCTACTTTAAAGCAGAACATTCAGTTCCCAGCTACTGTCCCCGCCACATAACCAAACAATAGTAGGCAGTGTGATAAACTGTACACTAGAGAGTTAGTAATACAAGGGATTACCAAGGGATAAACCTAGAGTTTAGTTCTAGGCTTATATTAGTAGATTAGTTAGGAAATCTAATAAGTAATATAAGTAATAGTAAATAATATTACTAGATAGTAAGTAGTGTAAAGTGTGTTATAATTTTGATTTTATATTAATAATTAGTTATTTAAGTTATTCAAATAAGTATAGAGAAATAAACTTATATATTTAATCAGGCGAAAGCGTGAGAGCTTGATTGTGCATTACAAATGTCCTCCCTCGCCCCATACCCCAAATTCCGTACCGTACTTTTAGCCTCCCCCTGCACTTTTCCCAACGCAAGATCTCCGAAAAAAGCCACCTGAATCACGGTCAACCAATTTCACGACGTATTCACTTGACCTGTTCCCGTTTGTACTGCGATGAAGGAGAGAGTCCCGCGAACACGCGCTTCGCTGGCATGCGAGAGCTGCCAACGGCGCAAGGTGAAGGTGAGACTCAGCGGCTCCTTCACTTGAGAAGGAAGGCACACGGTGGCTAACATGCAGCTTTTCCATCACAGTGCGACGCCCAGAAGAGTCCAGCGGGCTCGAAATGCACACCTTGTCAGCAATTGGACATTCCTTGTAGCGTGGACCCGACTGGCGACAGGCGCAAGGCTGGCTCACGGAAGCACGTTGAGACATTGGAGCGACGCATCCTGGAACTTGAGAAGCTCCTTCAACAACCGACGCAACATGGTCCACATAGCCAAGACTCGTCGGAAGACACATCGGACAGTCATTTGAACAGCGCCACGGCCCCGAGCACTCCTGATCCTCGCATGACCCCGGGCGCGAGTCCACGTGCATTCCACCAGCGAACAGGCCTTGTGGATACTGCAGAGGAAGAACTCTCGCAGAATAGAACCAATACAGGCATCACGTCCTTTCTGTCATCATGTGCTTCAGTGGGTGAAAGGAGCAGCGAGATGGGCGCCGGGGCTGATGGTTCGACGTCACAGAACTATCCAATGTCGTCTGCGACAATACACCTTCACCGCCATCATCACCACCAGGCTTGTCCGAGGACTGACGAACCTGCTGACTTGGGCATTGCAATCGACACTGATACGATTCAAGTCAAATGCCGCTTACTTCAATCATTCTTCAGGTACCAGCCCCTGTGGGTCGACGCAGTGGACGAGAAGCTCTTCTGGCAGCATCGCGAAAGCCGCCAACCGTCCATGTGGTATTCCAACTTTCTCGAAGCCGTCATGCTGGCCTCTGCAACTAGACTCAGCAGCTCCCGCTACGTGCGTTCCTTGGGAGACCAGTATGCTTCGCAAGCAAAGGCAGACATTGTGCTCGCGCTGGATCATCCGTCGGCGGCTTCCGTACAGGGCTTCTTGATGCTAAGTGAGTACGAGGTGTCCCAGAATCGGGAAGGCTTAGGTTGGCACTTTTGCGGTAAGTCCAGATACAATATCGTATGAAACTACTACTGTACCACTCTGACTAATGTGCAAACAAAACACAGGAATCGCGTGTCGAATGCTGATCGAGCTCGGTCTACACAAGTCTTCAGACACATCCGAGAATGGGGAAACAATACAGGTGAATCACGCTCAATTCCACCTTCTCGGGGCGTGTATCGCCTTGGAGGGTATCTGGTGCGTGTATTTAGGTCGTCCGAGCTCAATATCGCAGCGAATTCTGCAAACAGCCGCTATAGCATACAAGCAATATCGAGGGACTCCTTCTGCCACGCTGGCTGCCTGGATGGGCTTCTCGACGCACATGGCGGATATCTGCGAGGTCCTGAACAGCAGCCGCCCTTTGACTCCCGATGCGAAGTCCCACCTTGCGCAACTCAACGTTGACCTGCGAAAGTGGATGAAGGCTTTACCGCCTTGCTTTGTGTATGACGAGTCAAACATTGCAGACCTTGACCCGGCAGCCTATACGTTGCAGTTGCAATACTGCAAAGTCCAGATCCTCGTCTATCAAGCCTCATGTGACAGCGGCGGAGCTGTCGAGGCATGTCGTAGTCGAGGCTATGAAGCAGCATGTCGCATTGTTCGCCTACTATTGATCTATCGCCAGATCCATGGCACCGAGCGGATACGCTCCGCCATGCTCGATGCAGTCATCCTCGCCTTGGACGTCCTCGTCGAGGAATTCCTCCGGCACCCTAGTCACGTCGGCACACAGACGCGTGAGATTAAATGGCTGCGCCTGGCAATCGAAAATATGACGGAAATAGACCTACATTTCCCCATCGTCGGTCGCACGCTCGTCTCACTAGCAGTGACTGTTGCAGGGACGCCACTTGCGCCTCTGTTCGAAGCCGTGGCGGCTTGTGCGGCTGGCTCGGGCTTGCTACCCTCCCCAACAGGGAAAGACACAGAGCAAATGATTAATAGTCACAGGACGTTCGAAGATGCATCAACACTCCTGGATCAGTGCACCACTGGTGACCTAGATCAGCTGGATCCTTTCCTGTTCAGCTGGGCCGATTATGCAGCGGGAAGTAGCTGAACATTTACTCCTGAAGAGGCACCAATTGCAGCTTGAAGGGGTCAATAGCTGACTTCATATCTCTGAACGGGAAGCGAACTCCTCTCCCTAAGGTACAGTTAATAATGAAGATAATAACATCTTGTATAAAATTTATTTTAAAACTTTAAATCATAAAATGACACCTATGGACATGCGTTTCATGGCTAGAATAACATAAACCTCCTTCGTATCTCTTTGACATTACGACCAGAGGCTTGTCTTCTAATTCCAAATAAATAGCGAGGGGGTATATAACAGGATAAAACATGAACTTAACCTTCTAAAAAAGAAATTATACTTAGAATAAGCTTATGTTTATAAAGAATATTCCACAAATATATAATAATGAAGGAATTAATATTATAAATGCAAATAATATAGGTAATAATACTGTTTAACAGAATGACATTAATTGATTAAAATGTATTCTAGGAAAAGATGCTCTAACTCAAATGGGGTGGGGGGGGGAATAAATACCATTATTGAACTTTTTATACCTAAAGTTAAACTAGATAATAGTTCATCCACAAAAGAACTAGTTAATAATTCTCTCAAGGCAAAATATTCTAATGATACTATTCATTCTATATTTAATACATTAGCATAAAGAGAATTTAATAAATTATTCAGATTAGAAAGAGGTGTCTATTTGACATATGTGATTGGTCGTAGGTTTGACGGATCTCTTGAACTTTATTACGAGCAACGCGTGGCTTTCCGATGGCATGGACTGTCATGCATGAGGTAGACAAGGCGTAATGGTGGCCTGGTAGTATTTATTTGCGTTCGTGCAGCCAGTTGTTATTATCAGTTGGGCAATTTGACAGTAGATCTGAGAAGTCTATCCTCGCAAAGCTCAGTTTGTCCTCTTGAATTGAGCCTGTTTTCGCCGTGGGGCAGGACTTGCGACGAGGCAGCCTAAATTTCGCTTCTACAAGTAGCTGGGCGTTCAGCCTCCGCGTCCTCGTCCCATCCGTCGCGCTGATCCTTGGGAATGCGGATGAATAGGACGGCTAGGATCATGGCTGCAGCGGCCATCCCAATCCCAAGATACAACGCATTTCGATACCCTTGAATACGGTCACGGCCACCGTCATTGGTATGCGCCTCGACTGTTCCCGCGAACCCGAGTCCTGTGCTGAGCCCGTACGATAACAAGGTCCCTATCAAGGATCCCGCAATGCCCTGCTCATGCCTCTTCACTGTGTTGCTTGCAATGATCTGCGCAGCCGTGAACAAGAAGTCTGGTCCAAAAGCAGTGAAGATCAGTGCAGGGAACATTTGGGCCCAGTAGGTTTGTTGCTCGTGCATCGTTGCAATCAGGACCAAGGCTGCTATGGAAGCAAGAGACCCCACAGCCATGATATATTCTGCTGCCACGTACCTGATCACCTTTGCACTGATCACGGCTGCAGCTGCACCGCAGACCGCTAAAGTCGCGAACGCCGCAGCGTTGGAGAGGAGAGTGTAGTGACGAACTTCAAGGTTCCAGACACTCATGTACCAGATGACGATGCCCACACTCATGAAGGAAAGGAAAGATGAGACGATCATGACGCTGAAGGACGGTGCGCTCCATATGTCAAAGGGTAGGATAGGGACTGTTGCAAATTTCCACTCCCAAATCGCGAATGCAACGAAGTGGAGGATAGACACGATGAGCAGCGCATACTCATACGGCTCCTCCCAGCCTATGACCGGGGCTTGGCTGTCGTGAACGATTCCGAATCAGCACTTTCCCTGGAAAGGATCATTCCGCTAACAGGATGTCGGCTTGACTCACTTCCAGACAAAGTTGAATAGCACAAGTCCACCGACTCCGAGGTACGACCCGACATAGTCGATGTGTCCGCCTTTGTCGAAGACCTCGGGCTCTCCAGGTACAACAACGGCGAATAGTGTGAAAACAACTGCCCCCAGTATAGCTCTATCATTCGAGTCAGAACCCCATGCCCCAAGGTGAGAATCCTTTCTGTCAGACAGCGGAGCGAAGGTGCAGAATGGTCATCCGAAAGGCCCTCACTCACAAGCAGAAGAACAGCCACTTCCACGGAAGCAACTGCACGAACAACCCGGCCATTAGACTGCCCAACGTCGCGCCCATGGGAGCCGTGGCTCCAAAGAAACCAACAGTGATGTTCCGCGTCCTCCCCGGTGGGAACGTGATTGTGAGCAAAGCGATTGCGTTTGGCACGATCAGAGCACCACCGATCCCGCTGAGAGCGCGCATGACTGACAGCGTGATCACGCTTCTCATGAAACCCGAGACTAGATGGAAGATGACCCAGATTACAGCAGCAGCGACTACTGTATTCTTGTGGCCGTAGACAGCACCAAGTCGACCACCCATGAGCACAAACGCGCCCTGAGTCAACCTGCGTTACGTTCCAATTTTAGATCTGCACTCATTGACAGGAACAGCCGAGCCGAGCGACATGTTCGACAGGGGCGAGCGAGTACGTACGGGTACGATGCAACTATCCAAGCCGACTCGGCCGGTGTGGCACCAACACGCTTGCCAATCTCCAGTCCGCCGTTGATACCTGCTCCGTACGGGATCATCTATTCGAGGTCAGCCAGCGAACAGGCCGAGGCTAGTCGTGCTGTTACACGAGGTGATATCGACCGCACCTGCACAAGCTGTGTCAACACAATGGCGGCAGAAATGAGAGCATCGCGAGATCTTCTCGGTTTTGGTACTTGATCACTCAAGTTTGGCGCCGGAGAACTATCCATTGTATCGTTTCCGACTGTTTTGTCGACTTCGCTCATCGCGATGGTAATACTGGTCCTATCGATAACTGCGGTAGAGGTGATGCGGTGGAGAGAAAGGAATTCATGAGAATGTAATGGCCAATAGCTTGACTGCTAAGTCTGACGATGGTGAGAATACCCAGCATCTTGGTCTTAAAATAGTGTCCCATGCATATAGGCCGATGAGGCAGGAGAATGTAACCGCGTCGCGGGTAAAATCTCCGGGGCACAGAGGTGCAACACCCCGGCAGGCAGGAACCTTTCAGCCAATCCACAGTGTACTAAGCCTGCACCACTCAGTTCGTAGACACGCCTTGAGGTGGTAAGTTAGGGTGTGTTAATACATTGGCTATGCCTAAAGCTCCCTGAAAAAGTGAAAGTACCGCTAACCTGCGCACTAACATGGCTACCTCACGGGGTAGCATGCTTCAAGCAGCGAGAACGCAACGCAGAGCATTTGTTCACATCTGATCTGCTCATGTAAGTCACATTTCAAATAGTGGTACTCAGCTAGGCTAATAGTCCTTTGTATATGATTTGCCTATACAGCTCAGAAGTGTTTGCTTTGTCCCTGATTGTCTGAGTTCCAAGTCCAAAGCATTGTCTCTGGTCGTCTCTCGGAAACTACTGCCGTAAAAGGGGCCTAGCCGGACAGCTGTGTTGCAAGGGCGCTTTCCCCAAAAGAGAATGGTCTGAGATGCCTACATTGTGTTCAATGTTGGAAATACTATTGCCTGAGTTTTAAGGGTAGCTTCTGGGATGTTTGCCAGCTCGAAGTGCGGAACATGTATCCGTATTGACCGAGCCTGTTGAATCAATCGCGCGATGAATGTTACCTCGTAGTGCGGAACATGTATCCGGACTGCCTGAGCTTGTGGAGTCGGACTAGGGATACTGTCCACATGAATGCGTGCAACCCGGAGCTCCGGGTTCCCGGGCTCACCGTACATGCCGCAGGCTGCGTACGCCGGTGTCTAAGTGGAAACTTACCAAACTTTAATTGGACTTCTTGCCAGTATCCACGCTGAGTACGCATGCGATCTTTGCCGGCTTACTGAGGTACCTTGTACCGTGTGTATTACACTAAGGCCTGCTTTGGACACGAGGAAGTGTGATGGTCACATGCATCGCGTGGCCACGTAATGTTAACGTGATGTGGAACAGTCTACGTACGTTCCAGAGGCAAATTGATACGCGATGTTAAGTAGTTTCGGAGATGCAATTGTAGCTTGACACGTCGCATACATATGAGCTGCAACAAGAAAGCTACATCCCTTCCCAGCAAGGTGTTTCAGTCCACTGTGAGAGGCGATGCACGTTCGTTAGGTTAGGGCCTAGGTGGCTTCTTAGACGCACCTAAAATGCCTGCGGATCTAATGACCCTCACAGTCCTTTAGGAATACTTTGACGGTAATCACTTATTTTCTACGTAGATCCAGTTCCTTGTGGCTATTACAACAATTCAATTGACCGCATCACTGAGTCCATCAGCTCAAAGAAACGGTGTGTAGAAAGTCGCTGATGTGCTTTGCGATTTCAGCTGGCTTCTCCATTGGCGACCAATGCCCCGCCTCAATTTCGACTTTCTTGAGCTGAGGCAAAAGACCCTGCCGCGCAGCCCTCTCTGTACCCTCCGGCGTGCAGACTGCGTCCCGAGTACACGAGATATAAAGGCACGGCGCCTCGATCTGGAGCTTCTCTCGGGGTATCGTGGCGTCCGACTTCAGCTGGACGTTCCACGCAACAGCTTTATATGACTGTAGCGCGGAGGCAAAGCCACCAGCCTGAAATTGACCCTTGAAATGAGCTTGCCACTCGGATTCTTGCGCGTACTTCTTGAGAGGTACCTCCTCGGTGCCCAGCAGAAAGTCTTGCATGGCATTAGGCTCGCAGAAGATCTTCCTCATCCAATCCTCAACGTCACCATGCAAGGCTTGCCACATTCGATCTAGTCGGCTCTCAATTATGCCAGCAGCATTAGGCGTTAAGAAAAACTCCCAATAGGCAAATTGCGGGTAGCCGAAAATTTGCTGAGTATGGGAGTTGAAGGCAGAAAGGTCGAACAATTCATTTTGGGGAACCATGTAGCCAACGTTCAGAAGAACGAGTCCACGCAGGATGTGCCCGTGGTGGAGAAAAGTGCGCTGTGCAAGGACACTGCCCCAGTCATGGCCGATGATGACCGCATTGCTAACAGATTCAGCAGCCAGGATATCTGTTATATCTTCAGCCTGGCCGCTGTATGAGTAGAGGTTGGTATCGGTCGGCTTGTCGGTGCCGGCGTAGCCTAGGCAATCAGGGACGATGATCCGATTTGGTATGTTGCCCAATGCGCTGATGACCCGGGACCATAGATGAGAAGAGTCAGGGAAGCCGTGCAGGAACAGCAAAGCTGGCACCTTGCCCGAAATCTCAGCTGGGGGCGAAACATAATATGTGTACTTAAGGGACCGCTTTGTGACCAGGCTCTTTCGCGTGAAGCTTTCCATAATGCAAAAGTCACGAGCAGCTACTCCAATTGGGATCCTAGGGGCCTCTGACTCCAATGCATTCTGGCACTTAGGCATCTTTATTACGGCGAAGCGGAAACATTACCCGAGTGCAAACATGGCCATGGCTGATGTGTCCGGAACTAGTTTAGACAAATACTCTTGTCTAGACAACAAGTGCTTACCTTATTAAAACAGTGCTATATCAGGAATTCCTGCGAGCCACGGAAATGCTTTAGCCTCGTCGGTATCGCCGGTCATCTGATCCATTGTCCATTTCATATAGACGAATTCGTTCTTCATAACTCTAGCCTTTGGCAAATTTGGCAAATTAGGACCAGAGTATTAACTACTATTAATCTTTCAGCAAGATGGAACAGAAAAACAACTTCAGAGTTGTAATCGGAGGTAGTGGTCTTGCTGGCCTCGCGCTGGCGAACATGCTGCAGCTTTACGGCATAGACTTTGTCTTGCTTGAAGCAAAGCCGGAGATCATTCCGAAAGAAGGCACTGGGTCTACACTTCTGCCCCATGCGACGCGGATCCTTGATCAACTTGGTTTGTACGATAAGGTCCTAGCACTAAGCTTTCCGATTGACACGCATGTCTGTCGAGACGGTTCTGGGAGGCTCATTCGCCAAATTCGAGGCGTGAAACAGACCATAATAGATAGGTATCATTTTCTCCAATGGTTGAAGCAAACCTCAAGCTGATTTTGATATGCAAACAGACACGGGTATCCAATTCTGTGCTTGGACATCCAGGGTCTTCTACAGACTTTGTATGATAATATTCAGGACAAGAGGAACATCATCACCGAGAAGGAGATTCAGCATATCCGCGTATCTCAGGGAGGTGTCATCGTCCGAACCGCCGATGGATCGTCCTACAATGGTGACGTCATTGTTGGCACAGATGGAAGCGAAAGTACCATCAAAGACGAGATGTTGCGGATTAGGAACGAGGTGTCGCCTGAGCGGTTCTCAGACGAGCAAAACAGTACGTTCAGACCGGACATCTCCCCTAGGTTATGAAACAGAGGATCTGATAGCTCCGGCAAACAGGCACGACACAAAATTACTTTTACTTTTCAGGGGCATCAGAGCCTTGCGAAGGTGTTGAACTCGGAATAAGAACGTCAGTACTTGGCGACCACGGAGCCCTGATTGTCGATTGCGGCCCTGAGGGCCGTCTGCACTGGCACTCTTTCATCAGGCTCGGGAGCTTGACTGGCAAGATCAAGGGCCCGTATTTGTCTGAAAAGGCCAGGAAAGAGGCTCTTCGTATCATTGGACATGACAAAATCACGCCGGATATAAGCTTCCAGCAGGTTCTTGACCGCACGATTTTATCCACTGCGACATCCTCAAAGGACTACGTTTCCGGCACCGACTTTCACCAGCGCATCATCACACTAGGGGAAGTTGCACACAAGGTCAGTCATTGACTCAAGTCTGCCCGTTGACCACATACTGACGCTGCTAGATGCTTCCTATTACTGGCTTTGGTGAAGGTGCCTGCATTGAGTTTGGAGCAATTCTGGCCAACGCGCTTCGTGATATCCAAACCTCCTCACGAGGCCGCAAGCCTACACTCGTGCAAATTGAACACTCGTTAGCTGCAGCTAAGATAAACTGTCTGAAGAAGTTGAAGCAACTGAAGGAGCATGTACCTAGTCATGAGCAGTCATATGGCTTCGCCACACCTCTCTATCGGTTTGCACCACTGCAAGTTCCACAGGCAGTCATCGATGATTCCATGATCTACAGCCTTTCTCACAGCATCCAGCTCGCGGAGGGGCTACATGATGCAAAACCAGCTTCAAGACCACGGCTTGTCCCATACAAGGATGAGCTGCTTAGAGCCCCGAAGGCATCCGGCATACAGAAGTGGTATTGGATAGCCATCTACGTGCTCATTGCTGGCATTTGCTATCATGGAATGTGGGTGCAGCCTGGGTGGTTTGGTCTCTGGGAACATCTCAGTACTATCCTCGAGACCGGAGAATTTCCTTACAGCTCCGGCTTCCCTCTCAAACGCGTCTACACTGGCAACAAGACGATCGATAACATATTCATATACTTGGCAGCAGTCTTTATGTCGGGGCTGAAGGACTGGAATCCGTCGTTTCGGTTCCTGAATCTCTATTTCGAGGGGAGTCTGGTTCAGCACCTTGCGGTCTGGACAACCGAGGCATACCGTAGAGGAAACCAATATACGCTTCTAGCGATGTGAGTCTCAGAAGCACATCCATTGTGGTATCTTTCTAACCCTACGCAGAGTTCCTGTCTGGTTCGCACTCTCCCAATTTGCTGGCACGGGAATTTACATGCCGTTGTACTATGCAGTCTACACCTTCGTGTCCGCACCCGAAAGCTACTGGTGGCCGCTTCATCGTGAGGTCCCACTCAAGTATGCACAATCGTTGCTGTGGGCAGTTCTTGTCGGGTTCGGGTTGCCGACAGTTGCATTATTCATCCGCTGGGAAGATCCGTTCACCCTGCAAAACGTCAACGCCATCTGGCAACTGTCGCCAGTGTATGTTCCCCTTCTCTGCACTACACTCGCCTACTTGGATCCACATCCAAAGACGAGACCAAATCAGTGGTCTCAGGAGCCGCTTGGGATAATGCCTGATATTCGACATCTCAAACGCCTTTATCTCATTACTGGCATTATCGGATTGACCTTTCACGTCTCATGCTTTGTAAAAGTCATACTCGACCCCATCCTGACCTTGTCCTCTGTCTTTCTGCCTGATTTCGCCCCAGGACAGCGAAGCTTGGGCGAGGCCGTCAAGTACATGTTCCTTATTGACATCTGGGCGATGGACGTGGCCACCTATATTTGGACGTGCCAAGCTGTCTGGGACTTAAAGCGCGTCGGCCGCACAGATGCAAACGTCCTGAAAGCTGCGGCTCTCATTGCCGCAGGCAATGTCATTCTCGGGCCTGGTGCCACTTTATGCGCCGTATGGTATTGGAGGGAGGACCAGCTTGCTCGGTTGAACTTCAAATGAGAAATACCCTCGACTTACATATAGTCTCATAGGAACCCTACCCAAGAGCCCATTGCAGGACTTGCGGCGTAGCGCGTCCAGACAACCAGACACAACGCCAGACTTCTTTGAATCACTGAAGATCTGGAAACTATCTTCTAGCTAGGTAATGAGTGTCCTTAATATACTTTTCCATCTCCTCATTGATTCCTTCATGATTCCCTTGGATCAGTGTTGCTTGGTTGGCTCAGTACTGATCATGGTGATCGCAGTGATCACTACTGATCAGTGTAGGGTTGGTTGCTGAGTCAGGTGTCAGATCTTTGACCCATACACCATCTTGGAGTTCCCATGTTCCAATGATGTTGATTGGCTGCGGCGATGGGGGTCGGGTGGGGTAGGTCGTATGACGACGACCCTCGTCGTTGGTTTGTGACATTGATCTACTACTCCATCCCAAGAATAGGGGTGTGCACGTGATGTGGTGGACCCGTACGCGGTATGTGTCCCATTGCACGGGCTGGGTAGCCCGGGGCCCTTTACATATTTTAAGAAAAGTACCTTATATTTTACTTTAAGGTACTTTTTACTATATGAGTGTAGGCAAAGGGTGCATGTATGAAAACATGTCTCAATTATGAAGTTCATAGACTTTCAAGCTCTAACCCGCGGGCTCATTTATCGCCCAATCATGTCTGCAATTGGAAGCATGAGGTAACCTTATTTGTGAATGTGTCAAATAAGGGAAGTGAACAATAGAGGTTGAATTGATTGTATTGAAAGGTCTTAATTATTCTAGGAGAAGTCGGGAGGCAGGACCTCTTATATATGTAAAATCTATGTGGTCCTCGTAGCCAGATCGGACTAGCGTTTCCTTGTTCAACAGAATGCGCCGTGCATGGATTCGAATCCAGCAGTTCGACCACCGGATGTGGACAAAACTGGGCGCTGCTGATAACCCACAAGTTGCAATGCATTGGCTCGTCTGTCAGATCAAAGAAAGCTGGACTGATCGCCAAAGGAGTTGGCAACGTCCACCATAGAGAAGGTAAAAGATCGAGCATCATCATTCGTACCTAGACCGGCTATACTTCGTACAGTACCATGCAGTTCAGGAATAACTTTTATTGAGCCTCTGACTACCAATCGTTGGTCAAAAACTGGACGTCCGTTTAATCAACATCCGCTACTGAAGATCCTTTGAAGGACAGTGGGTAGTCGCTGCCAAACATTTGGAGCGGCGTGACCCAACCCGCCTTATCTCCGTGATCTTCCTCTGCGAGAATTTTGCACGCCATTGCTGTTGCCTGCGCGGTGAGGACATATCCGTTCGCCATGCGGAGAATTGACTTCTTCTTGGACCCGTCTGCCGACGACACGATGGCAACGGCCTGGTACGGCGTTGCATCAAGCTGCTCGGTGGTAGGGCCGAAAGGCAGAGTACTAGCCTCGGCAGTAGGGATGGGCTCGCCAGACTTATGAATGAAGGTCCGGATATTAGAAATCCCAGGGAACTTCCACAAAGTATACAGCTGCGGGTCGCCCGTTGGCGGCGCGATGAGCTCACCCCTGCCGTCGTTGAAGTCGACCGTGATGGTGTTGTTGAAGTCATTTTGGACGAGTTTGCCACCAACACGCTTCTGGAGGTGCTCGATAGTAAAGGACCGGATTGTCTCGATAGTTCCTCTGGTCAAAGGTCCATTCATATCGAGAACCTGGTCTACATGGGTGGCGTTGGGGGTGCGCTTAAGGACATGGCCCACAAGACAGTCCATGAAGACTTCAGCAACGCCTCCGCCGCCGGGCAGGAGGATCACCCCGGCATCTCTGGCAGCCTGGTCCCGCTTCTCTGCGGCCGCAAACGAAAAGGTTTCTGCGGCAAGATCGGCATAGTGGACGCCATTGCGGATGCAGCCGTCCATGAGACTGCCGGCAGTCTTGAAGTAGGGCCCGGCAGCATTGAAGACGACGGTGAATCCCTTGATGGCCTCGTCAATCTCTGCCGGCGACTCTAGCGAAAAGACCTTGGAGCCGACGCTGAGAGCGTCGGCCTTGGCTTGCACCTTGTCAGCGGATCGCCCACCGACGACAAAATAGAGGCCGAGCTTGACCATTTCTTCGGCTGCCAGGCCACCGGTATAGCCAGTGACACCATAGAGCATAATTTTGGGAGCCATGGCTACCGAAAGGCCGAATGGGGTACTATTCTTGGTTGAGACAAAATGATAGAGCTTATGATAGCTAGAGGCTCGTTGTAGAGGATGGGAGGGATTGCAGCGAAGGCCTTTGCTGGAGGAAGTATGGGCTGATGTTATCGGTTGACTAGAGGGTCTTATGTGAGGAATCTCGCTTCTACATCTACCACGATCTTAGATGGTAGCTTATAAATCTTTAAGCTTTATAAGCACTGAGGTTTATCATATAGAGTATTTCAAATCATTTTTATAGACAATTTAGCGTAGCCTCAAAGGGGTTAAGAGAGGCTTGGAGCGTGTAGTGTCGGTATGTTGAGACCCAGTATTCCAACCACGAGTTCTTCTTCCAACCCGATGTAACTTCGGGCAGTTAAGCCAGAGCCGATTTTGAAAGACAAGGACCAATTACGAGAGCTGGCTGGGGCCTAAGTTCGGATGAATAATGCCAATCGAGTGGAGTATTAAGCATGATGAAATTAGAAGACAACATGAGGATTCTCGTTGTCATCCTTCGATTTGCTTTCAGACGGGATTGGCAGATGCATATAGCTGCAAGCGACAAGTGAAACTCTTTTGTCCTCCGCGCTAGCCACTGGAATAGAAAGGCAACATCGGTGGTCAGTGATGTGCTTATAAATCTCTCCTCAACTACGCTCATCATCGTGGAGTTTTGCCGACTTGTGACACGAGATGGTAAGACAAATGGAATGGCATCATTCTAGATCTAGATATCAACGACACCAAATGGGCAGATGAAGTGTGACGCTGGTCTTTTATCTGAATTTCAACATCAGGGTGACCTTGGAACAGGGCAGTGCCTCTGGTTTCTAGGCCACTACATTATACGTGCAGCTTACAAAGCTAATCTCTGGCGCTCTGTTGGAAACATTGTCCACGTAAAGTGGTGACCCCGAATTGCTTATAAGCAGTTCAATTCGCCTTGTTGAGGAGGTTCTTATGCAATTTGCTGTTCAGCCGTCACAAAAGCATAAACATATTCTATTTGCGCATCATCACCATCGTCAACGTCATTCGTCATTCATGCCATGTCACAAGTACTTGCTGTCTTTGGCGCCACTGGCCAACAAGGTGGATCGGTGGTGAAGTTCGTTCGCGACGATCTAGAGCTCTCGAGCAAGTACAAGATCCGCGCCATTACCCGCCACGTAGATTCAGACAAGGCCAAAGCCCTCAAAAGCCACGTGGAAGTCGTCAGGGCTGATTTCGCAGACCTGGCCTCCGTGGGGAAAGCACTCGAAGGAGTCAATGCCGTATTCCTCATGAATGCACCGTACTTGGGCGATAATGCATTCGAGGACGAACTACAGAGCCTGAAGAAAATTGCCGACATCGCATTAGAAAAAGGTGTCGAGTTTCTCATCTACAGCAGCTTGCCATCTCCCGCCAAGATCAGCAACGGCAAATACAAGACCATCGCGGCATTTGACGCCAAGGCTGAAGTGGAAGCCTACATCCGCACTCTACCTATCCGGAGCGCCTTCTACCGCCCGGCGTCCTTCATGGAGAACCTTAACCCTTCAACTTTTCTGGCGCCTGTAAAATCCGAGGACGGAACATGGGTGATTACGCGCCCGCACCCGCCGACGGTGCGCTACTCGCTCATCGCCGCCGCGATGGACACGGGGAAGTTTGTGGGCGGGATGCTCGCCGCTCCGCTAGACGAGATGTCCGGACGGGCCATCAGTGCGGCGCAAGGTCTGTACAGCTTGAAGGAGATCATGGCCAGCCTGGAGAAGGCGACAGGGAAGACGTTCGTGTACAAGCAAATGCCCGTGGAGGAGTTTCGCGCGTCGATGCCCTTTGCGGGGGACATGTTCACGGATGTGTTTGGATACTATGAGGAGTTTGGATATTTCGGGCCAGACACGGAGAAAATCATAGAGGAAGACAGGAAAGTGGCAAAGGGGACATTGACATCGTTGGATGAGTGGCTCGCGGCGAATCCTGGAATGTACGACTGAGAACATTAAGGTTTTTGGAGGACCGGCTGATAAAGTTATCATTAGAGTCACGATGAGATAGTACGAGAAAAGTCTCGATTGGGAGACGTTCGTGCTATACCGAGGAAAATGTCGCATGCCAGAGCGAGCTCTACCGACTGTGAACTGAGACTGAACAAAGGCCTCTAGCTCGCCAAATCTTCATCCCCAACCTTGACATCATTAAAATGTCAAATTCAATTTAGAATCAAGATCCTCACCATAATACAGAGCTGCCCCTGAGTTAAGATTTTAGATCAGAGTGACTAACCTTCCGTGCTAAAAAGAAATGCCACTACTAAACCAAGAGATCGGTAACCTCGAGACCATACGGAGTAATGCTGATCTGACAGCAGAGGGATCCACATGTTCGGAACTCCGCGTACATTGATTGCTAAGCTTAGCTGGCTCGAAATTCCCTGCTCTCTGTACTGCGACAGACCGGAGACGACTTTCATGCACGTCTACTGTCTCCTTCCATAGCAGTCGGCCAAGTCGATAGAGACTAAGAGCCAGCTCGAATGATATGATGCACTGTGCGCACCACAACCTCCCTAGCCATGATAGTTGAGTCTCCGTGATAGCGTAAGCCTGTCACCGGCCCTGTGCATACCTTTCGCGACATGTTTGGCGCTGGAATATTATGGTGCCGGGCACGGCTTGGTCAAATTTTACACTGAATTTGGCCTCTATGCGAAGCCCCTACGCTGAAACCAAGTGACTTTGCCAGTAATTTGAAGTGCCTCTCTGCTGTAAATCTGCTGTTAATCCCCCATAAGTTACGTTGACCTGATTCGCCGGCGATGTTGCGGTTTTCATTACCGTTATTTGCTACGAATTAGGCAATTGTTGTGTTTCAGTCGCATGTAACCGGTTTACAGAGTAAATGTGAATGCCTGTGATGGTCCTCTCGAACTCTGAGTACGAGTTGCGCGTCGAGCTCATTGGCCTCAGTGTTGCTGACACGAGCGCTCGAGACAATTCCGCGATGTCATCCGTCGAGCCCTTCCTAATCCTCGACTCCTGAGCGCTGATTATGGTCTACTCCATGAGGATCGTCGTGAGGCTATGCAGCTACACTGAAGTCTAAAATATTGCTGTAATTTGAAGGTCACTCACGACGCCAGGACGTCGATCGTCAGCTCGGTGCGAAATGTCTATAACATCGTAGCTACGCCATCTGTACAAAATGATAATAAAGTCGTCCCGAAATCACCTTCGAAGAATTATTCACAATACAGTCATAATCCAACAACTTACTTCGTATCATATGCAATTCGCTAAAAATGGACCTTCTACCAACTTTTACCAACAAAAGAATATAGCGGCCATGTACAACTCACTTTATCCTCACGCTGGCCACCTCCATGATCTCTCTTGCCAAGACCTACGCCTTCTGCATCAGGCAAGAGACATCACCTATTAATTCTATCTCAACGAAATAGACGATGCTTAGCAGGACCCTAATAAGGCAAGGCAGAGTAAAACAGAGCAAGATCTCAGGAATCAATGTTTCACCATAGCTCTGCAGGAAGGAATTTCCGAAGACGACACCTGGGGTCGCTCCTACCAATGATAGACAATCTCCACGTCAGTCTTCGCAATCCGCTGGTATACATCGTCGAGCGCGGCCACGACATCCTGAGGAAGCGGTCCTGCTTCGATGGAATCCATGTTCGTTTCCAGTTGAGACAAGCTGCCCGCCCCAAGGATGATCCCATCACCCGCCTCGCCGGTCAATGCGCTGTGATGTGCACACCATCGCAGAGCGGCGTCGTGTCCCCCAATACCATGTGCCGTGGCGGTGGCCAACGCCTTCTCTGTGGCAGCCTGAACTCCTGGTTGATTATACTTCTGGGCATACCAGTCGCCTAGCCAAGTCTGTGGGAAGATTATGTCAAACATCTAGTTGTTGATTGAGAATAGAACTCAGGAATACTTACGGAAGCATCGTAACGACCGCCTGGTCGAGCGTTCTTGTGGTTACCAGCGAAGAAACCAGCAGCAGCGGGACTGGTAACGAGCACATGTCAACTGAGACCTGCAAGAAAGAAGAATTCTCTGGAGGACTGACCTATAAGCATAAAAGCTCATGCCATATTTCCTGAGCGCGGGGAACAAATCCTTCTCAGCGCCGCGTACAATTGGGTTGTAATGGCCCTGGTAAACCGAGGGTCGCACCCATTTGTTCTCATCGCAAATCTGAATGAGTTGCGTGACCTCTTCAACAGAAAGGTTGGAGATGCCCCAGTAGCGGAACTTGCCCTCCGTGTATGCCTGGTTCAATGCCTCGCAAGTCTCCTCGAATGGTACCGTACGGTCTCTTTGATGGAGGTAGAGGATATTCAGTTGCTTCACCTTCAGTCTTTCCAGAGAGACGTCGATAGCCTTGAGGATAGTCTCTCGTTTGTGAGATCCGGCCGTATCAGAGAGGACCTTCGTGTCCAGCAGGAATCGATCGCCAGCCTTGGCTTCACCCAGTCGAGGTTCGCAGCTGCCCGGGGCATGTACCGAATAACCCTGAGCCGAGTCGATTTGACGATGTCCACGAGCATAGAAGGCATCGAAGACGGCCTTAAGCTGTTCCTGAGTGTCGAAGCGAACCACTGGGTCACGCTTCGAGTCGCCCACCTGATCCGAGAGAGCTTAGCGTTCAGGACAGAATAGCAGTGGCTATGACATGACTCACATTACCTGATCCAAAAATGATCTTGGGCGGATATTTAGCCATGTTGCAGTGGATTGTTGGTTGAAGCCTTGAGACTTGAGAGTGGATGCAGAATAGCAGGTATGAGCGTTTTGTGTGTCTATGTTTAGTCAGGTGAATTTATCGATGAATGGAAACAAGATGCTGTATATATAGTTAACGAGAAAGGCAAGCTCTCTGCCTAACCTCTAATAAATACATTTTATGAGCCGGCAGGCAGCGCCAAGATTTACCGGTGCAGATTGTGAAAAGGCATACACCCAAACTCCGAAGTAGCTTTATGCTAGTCCATCCCATTCTGGTAAGTCGCCAAGGCCTACCTGGGGATTTGAGGCAGACATAAGGCGAGCTATTATTGCTTGCTTTCAAACTGGCTATTCGGAAACTGGAGTGACGTATGAAGTAAAGTTGGGTACAATCGTAGAGCAAGTCACAGATCTCTAATTGCTTCAAAACATCGGAGATACGCTTTGATCTGTGCATTTTTGGTTGAAATGACTGAGGACTATACCAAAGCTCTTTGGACGAGAATTGAAAGACAGACAGAATTTTTGCAAATGTGTGACACAAAAATTCCAATGTCGAGTAAGCGCGCCGGATCTTCCGTAGACTCGGTTTGTTGACCTTACCTATCACCGCTTCCTTGATTAGGATACCATCTAACCCTTGAATAAGTCTTTGTAGGGATGAGCCGTTGAAATCTTTCTCCAATCTACATAGCCGAGCCTCCTTTATGGTGATGGCTTGACACAAGTATCGCGCCGGCTATAGACCAAAGCTCCAGTCTCTATGGAACTCGGGGTACCGGGTTTAAAAAGGCGACATTTATATTATGGAGCATCAATGCATGCATACATAGTAGTAAGCATTAACCCCACTATTAATGTAGACCACTACGCTCATGCAGCATTGCTTAGTGCAGTAAATCTATTCGGAGACAAGATCAGGACTGCGGCAATCTGGCAAGCCTTGTCGCTCGGAACGACCGAAACCGCGATCCTACAGTTGCCTTAAGTCACCCCTAGTTTCTCCCATATCTTGTCACGACGGCGCCATGCTGCCGACAACCGACAACCTTGCTCTCCTAGCAGTAATAAGATAGCACTCTTTCGATGAAAGACAGTACCTCTATTGGGGCAGTGCAGGTACTCTTGTGGGTGTTATTTGCGGTGGAAATAATATTAGCTGGGTTGTGACAATCCGGTCCCTAGATCCTAGGTTATTGTTATAGGGTAGGGGGTTCCCAAGGGATAGATATATGTGTCTATATTAGCAGAGAGGATAAGATATTTATTATTAAGTATATTATATAGTTACTTAGTTAATAAATAAAGTATAACCTATATTTAATACTATTATTGTTACGACCTGACCTCTTAAGGCCCTGACGAACAGTACATACCCCGGAAGAACTACAGAATAAATGACTAATAATAAGAGGAGCGACGCCTAAGAACGCTCCCTATATAAGAGCGATATACACTAGCGCTCTATAGTCTATAAGGAGCGATAGGCAACTGCACTCCCTATAAAATAACTTACTATATAAGTTAAATAGAATACACTTATTAAATAGCTTAAATAATTAGTTATTAATAATATAATAGTATTAAATATAGGTTAAACTCTATTTATTAACTAAGTAACTATATAATATACTTAATAATAAATATCCTATCCCACCTGCTAATATAGACATATATATTTATCCCTTAGGAATCCCTTACCCTATAATAATAACCTAAGACCTAGGGACTGGATTATTTATTAATAACTCTTATTTAAATGGATACTATATTTAATAATTAAGTAATAATAAAAATAAGTAATAAAGCAGGATCCTTTGCTAACCTTAAGGCAGCTATTTAAAACATTATTAATAATAATAAAGACATTACTATAAAGGAACTTAACTAGGAATAGCTTAGACTTAATAACCTTAAATAATACCTTTAAGATCTATATAAATAAAATATATACCTTAATAAGCTTATTAATAAGAAAAAGGAACCTATTATAATTAAAAATAAAATAAAAGAATAATTAAGTAAGGAAGAAAGAGAAATCCTAAAGCTTAAATAACTAGGACTATTTATAGGAAAAACTAAAGAGCTTTGCCTATTTATTATAAATATATAATACTACCTATATTACTTTCTTAAAACACTAGAAAAGGAAAAAGCAAAAGTAGCCTTTGCAGTAACTTACCTTAAAAGAACTGCATAAAATTAATTTTAACTTATATTAAAAGACTATAAGACTAATAGGCCTAAGGGCACTAAGAGAAATAAAATAATAGAAATTTACCTTAATTATTAAATATTTAAAAATTAACTTACTAAAATATTTTTAAACCTAGGAGAATAAAGAATCTTAGAAAATAAAATAGCTAAACTTAAATAATAAAGGAAATATTTTATTTATATTATTAAGTTTAATAAAATAGCCACTTAACTTAAATAGGAAGAAAAATCCCTTAAGAAAATTTTCTATAATAGCCTTAAATATAAAGTTAAGGAAAAAGTCTATAAACACTAGAAAAAAAAAATAACCTTAGCCTAGTTTTAATAAAAAGCTATTAACGTAAATAACTTACTATATAAACTCCGCTTAAAAAAAAACACTAGAAATAATAAGAAAATATAAAAACATTAAAATAAAAACTATTATATAAATGTAATGTCTTAACCTATACTATTGTACTTAGGTATAGGGTAGGTTCCTAATCTATAAACTAAGGCGTTGGTTTATGTTGGCAGAGAGATGCGAGGGATTTAATGAGCAGAGTAATTACATAGCTAATAAGGTTATAAATAACTAATCTAATTGTTATCTAAAAGTGCTATATTAATAACTAACTATTTAAGTTTTATTTAATAAGCGTAATAAATAGTCTTATATAGTAAGTTATTTTAAGTGGCTTACTTTATAATGTACTAATGTTATTAGTAAGCCTAGCACCTTAGTGTTATAGGCTTACTCCCTTAGTGCTTTTTTCTGCGGTAAGCCCTTTCCTTAGGATATAATTGGTTGTCTCTTCTAAGAATTATCCGGAGTATGTATTTTTTAGACCTTATATTATTAGTTTATAATATAATGCCCCTCTTCTGTTAGTCTTATCCCTAAGGCCTAAAGTATATAAGTCCTAAACTGCCTATTTTATTTAGTAAGTAGTTTTAATCCTTTTATTATACCTAGAGGTATTACTAAGTTTTCTTAGCTAAGTCCCGGAAAGTTTACTTAGAATTGCAAGGCTTATGCATTAGTAATTAATACTATTAGTTTATTAGTTATGCCTTATTCTTTGTGTAATGCTTATGGGTTATTATATAAGATAGCGCTTGGGTATAATAAGTGTTTGGAGTGTATTTATAGAGGTAGAATATGCGATGGGAATAGTATTTCTTTAGCGGCTGATAAGTTTTTATTTTTTAAAGAGTATGGTTTTTATATTTAACTCTTTTTTAGCTTAATGTTTAGCCGCTAAGAAAGAAAAATTAAATGCTAAGGAATATTAGGCTAAGTAAGAATTGCTTTAATAATAATAAAAATTAATAAAGTATTAATAATAAATAATATTATTATCTTAATTAATAAATAAGAGTTTTGCGCAATTATTATGTCTCTGTAAATAATATTTATAGATAAATATGCGGGGTAAGTAAATGCTTTATAAGGGTGCTTAGTCTTTTAATAAATTAGATAAGCTTAAGTGTGCTAAGTTAGAGGCGGTAGCAGAGGTATAGTTTAATAGCGGCGTTAATGTAATTAATTAGAATGCGGTGTTTGCTAATTTAGGTTTATTAATCTTACTAAATGGAGAAACTTCTTTATTAGCTCCTAAGAGTTAAAGTGTTTTATTAGTTCCTATGAGTTTTCTAAGTCTAAGTATCTTTTCTATTTAATAAAGTACTTAACTTTATTTATATTAGAGTTTTAGCGTATAGTAAGTATATTTTTAATTTTATATTCTTTTTATTAATCTTTAATAATAATTTTATTTAAAATGGGTCTTCTAGTGTTTTTATTAACTTATGCTTTTTTAAGTTATAATATATAGAATACTAAAATTCGGAGTTTTATAGTGTCTGGTAGAGCTAGTTTATAGTTTACTTCTTTAATTTACTTAAGGATTTTATAAGGTTTTATTTTTTTAATGTTAAGTTTATTACTTAGCTTATTTATTTTAATGTTTAGTAATTTATAGCCTTGTGAATGTTATAGTATATAAACTATATCTCCCTTTTAAAGAATTAGTCCTATAATTCTGTCTTAGTTTATATATTTCTTTATTTAATCTTAAATTACTTTAAGTTATCTGTGTATTTCTTAATGTAAGTTAATTATTATTTCTGCTGTGAGTTAAGCTTTTTTAGAGTTGGGTCTGTCCCGTGGTGGTTTAAATGCTTCTAGTGTAAATCTATAGTTAATATAAAAGGGGGTAATCCCTGTGGATTTTAAAGGTGTGCTATTATAGTATAATTAGGCTATTGGTAATTTTTTTACTTAATTATCTTGCGTGAAGTTAATATAGTAGTGTAAGTAAGCTTTAATAATTTAGTTAATGTGTTTTATTTATCTGTTTATTTAAGGATGGTATATAGTATTTAATTTATGGTTTATTCTTAATTTAGCTATAAGTTTTTACTAAAATTTAAAAGTAAATGTTTATTCTTTATTTAATATTATTTCTTTTAATAGTTTATATTCTATAGTGATTATTTTTATATATATATAAGTAAGTTCTTCTGCTGTGTGTAATTTATTATATAGTATAAAGTATATTTGCTTTAATAGGCAGTAAACTAATATAAATATATTATTATACTTAACTTTAGTGAGTGGTTTAATAGATAGGGGTAAATTAGTAATATGGTTAAAAGTAATTAATTCCTATAGTTATTTTAGTACTAGTAGCGGTTATATTCTTTTATATAGCTTATGTCTTTTATTTTTTATTTATTAGTATATATTATAATGTAATATAATATGTTATATATATGCTTTAAGTCCTTTAATATTATAGTATATGAGGACCTAATTATATATCTTTCTAATGCCTTTATGTCTATGTAATGGATGTTTATAAATATATTTAATTACTTTTCTTTATAGTTCTTTGGGTACCTATAATTTACTATTTTATTTTAGGTATCCTGCGTCTAAAGTAATGTTTTTTAAATAGTTTTTGTTTAAGTAGTTCTTTATATATTCCTTAATTTCTTTAAGTATTAAATTATTTTCTAATACTTTGAATATTACGTTAATGTGAACTTATTTAATATTCCCTTTATTATTATACTATAGTGTGACAAACCGTACACTAGATAGTTAGTAATACAAGGGCTTCCTAAGGGATAAACCTAGAGTTTAGTTCTGGGTTTATGTTAGCGGAGCGATTAGGAGATCTTCGGGTAATATAAATAGTAATAATAAATGTTATTAAATAGTAAGTAGTGTAAAGCGTGTTATAATCTTAATTCTGTGTTAATAACTGGCTATTTAAGTTATTTAAATAAGCGTGGAGAAGTAAACTTATATATTTAGTTAGTCTAGACGGGATTAAGGGAATGTTTCTCGATTTAATTGAGGATTGTTATTTATTTTATTAATCTTATAGTGGATTAAGAAGTTAATTCTTAATCCGGCTTTAATTGGTTGCCTAGTCCTAAGTTAATCCAGTTCCGCTTACCCTATAGGCCTATTATCACGACTATAAGTGTTAGGTTGTGATATAATACTCCCCTCCTATTAGTCTTGTCCTTAAAACCTTAGTTATTTAAGTATAAGTATTTACTCTAGCCTTTCTTACCTTATTATTAGTTTTCTTTGTTCTTTTATTATCTAAATATGCATATATTAATAGTTATAATAGGTGTTTAAAAAAAGCCTTATCCTAAGACAGAGCGTCGTAATGTTCTTTTAAAGATTATCTTATCTTATTCTATTAAAATAAAAAATTACACTTATTATTTAAATAAGAAGAAATATTATTTCCCTAAATATTAAATATTTAAAGAGGATTTTACTTAGTGTACTGAGTGTGTAAAGGATAATAAATCTTTATGTAATGCTTACCCTTTTACTACTGCTTAACTATAGAAAATTACTTCCCTTTATGCTTAGTTTAAGGATGAGTTAGAGGCAGCGGAGGAATAATAGAAAGCTGTTGATGCTAAAATTAAGTGTATTAGGAAATAGAAATGACTGTGGTTAGAAAAAATGACTTATGCTATTGCGTAAGGGATTAATAATTTAGAGGAGTTGGAGCGGGTTAAGTGTAAGGAGCAGGAAGCGGAGGCTGTTTGTTAGGCTGCTTTATTAGCGCTTAATTCTACCGTTAGCCTGTCTTAGTCTGTTAATGCTGTTAATTAGTTGTCCTTTAATTTGGACCTGTTGTTATTTTTACCCCTAGAGACTGGTGAAATTCCCGCAGAATTATTTAAGCGTTCCTCTTGAGTTCTTTTTCTGGAACCTAAGAGTCCTTACTGGAATTATATCCTTTTTATTTTGCGAGGTATTCCTATTCTCCTGTTTCTTTATTTATTTATATGTGAAGTAGCTTTTTAATTTTATATTTTTCTTTAATGTCTTAGATAATAATTTTATTTATAATTAATTCGCCTATTTCTTTATCCACTAGTGCTTTCTTAAGTAGTAATATATAGAAAACGGCTGTTTTTAACCTTATGTTTTCAGGTAAGTCTAGTTTATAATTAACTTCGCTAATTTTCTTTAAAATTTTAAATAGTCTAAGTTTTCTAAAATTTAATTTATTACTTAGCCTATTTGTTCTGATGTTTGGCAATTTTTTGTTGCGTGAATGTTATAGTAGGTAGACTATGTCTCCCTCCTAAAGGGTTAGTCCCTTAATCCTTGTTCTGTGATGAACCGTACACTAGATAGTTAGTAATACAAGGGCTTCCCAAGGGATAAACCTAGAGTTTAGTTCTGGGTTTATGTTAGCGGAGCGATTAGGAGATCTTTGGGCAATGTAAATAGTAATAATAAATGTTATTAGATAGTAAGCAGTATAGAGCGTGTTGTAATCTTAATTCTGTGTTAATAACTAGCTATTTAAGTTATTTAAATGAGCGTAGAGAAGTAAACTTATATATTTAGTTGGCTGGATGTCCTTGGTGTATTTGACGATTGAGTTCATTGAGTCGCACTTAATATACTTGATGATAGATTCTATTGAGTAGTGTTTAATTGGTGGAATGGATATATGTTCTTCCGTTCTGGCCTACCCGGTAGGCCCCTAGTCGCGACCATAAGTATTGGGTTGTGACACAATGCTCCCCTCCTGTTAGTCTTGCCCTTAAGACCTTATCCTTAAATCCGTTTCTTCCCCACTATCCTATAAGTGCTATTCTTACTTCCTTTATTCTTTTCTCTAGCTAATAAAATAGCTAGTGTTAAATGCAAGCATTCTGAATTTTCTTAAGTCCTGCAGTGTAACGCGCTTAAGCATTTTATCTTACTTATGCCACTAGTAATAAAGTCTTATTTATTCTGTGAGAAGCGCGGTTTTTAATGTCTTATGTTTAAGTTAAACTCACTGCGTTATTCTTCTTATGTTCATTCTTAACAATCTAATTATAAAGCTTTTGGCTTATTAGCGACTTAGTTGCGAAAGATAGTAATAAAGGGCGCTAATATTAATTTTAAATTAGATAAGGCGGAGGAGGCCTAGCTAAAGGCTGGTGAACGCGTGAAGTGTCTTTATACTTAAAAGAAGGAGTGGTCTGAAAAGATAAAAAGAGTGATTGAGCGGGGAATTAATAACTTAGAGGAATTGGAATGTGTTAAGTGTAAGGAGCGCGAAGCGGAGGCTGTCTGTTAGGCTGCCCTATTAGCGCCTAATTCTACTGTCGGGCCGTCCCAGTCCGTTAACGCTGTTAATTGGTTATCCTTTAATTTAGACCTGTTGTTATTTTTACCCTTAGAGACTAGTGAAATTCCTGCAGAATTATCTAAGTGTTTCTCTTAAGTTCTTTTTCTAAAACCTAAGAATCTTTACTGGAATTATATCCTTTTTATTTTGTGAGATATTCCTATTCTCTTATTTCTTTATTTATTTATATGTGAAGTAATTTTTTAATTTTATATTCTTTTTTAATATCTTAGATAATAATTTTGTTTATAATTAATTCGCTTATTTTTTTATTTACTAGTGCTTTTTTAAGTAGTAATATATAAAAGATAGCTATTTTTAACCTTATATTTTTAGGTAAGTCTAGTTTATAGTTAACTTCGCTAATTTTCTTTAGAATTTTAAATAGTTTAAGTTTTCTAAAATTTAATTTATTACTTAGCTTATTTATTCTAATATTTAGTAATTTTTTATTATGTGAATGTTATAGTAAGTAAATTATATCTCCCTCTTAAAGGGTTAGTCCCTTAATCCTTATTCAGTTAGCATATTCCTTTATGCGCTGCCTAAAGAATTTAAGTTAAACTTTAAGTTCTTCCTATAATCAGATTATATTTTCCGCAAGAATGCGTATATTATCTGCGTTTAAGCTATTGCAAGGTGGCCTATAGGCTTCCGGTGTAAACCTATAGTTAGCGTAGAATAGTGTAACTCTTATAGTTTCTATTATAAAGCTATTATATTACATCTAAGCAATTAATAATATTTTAACCTAGTTATTTTATTAGAGGTTAATGTAATATTGTAAGTATACTTTAATAACTTAATTTATTTATTTTATTTATTTGTTTATTTATAGATGGAACGCAGTGCTTAGCTTATAATAGGTTTTAAGTTTAGCTATTAATTCTTATTAGAATTTAAATGTAAAGGTATTTCCTTTATTTAATATAATCTCTTTTAGTATTTTATATTTAGTAAATATATATTTTATATAAAGATACACTAAGTTTTTTACTGTGTGCGATTTCTTATATAGTAAGAAGTATACTTACTTTAAGAGCTTATTTATAACCATAAAAATACTATTAAATTATTTTCCGGTTAGTGGATCCTTTAACTTAGGCAAGTTAGTAATATGGTTAAATATAATAGTGTTCCAGTTTCTTTCCGGAACTAGGGTTAATTATAATATTCCATATAGCCAATGCCTTTTATCTTTTATCTTCTTATATATATTGCATTTCTTAATAACTTCTAAGATTTTATTCTTTATTCTTAGAAATTTATAATAGCATATAGCGTGGTTTTAAGTGGTATAGACACCACAGTGTGCTGCTGTAATTATACTGTGATATAAGTCTTAGATTGCTTTTAATTGCAATTCCAGTGGTACCTAGATTTTTCCTTCCTATTTTAGCAAGCCTTCTTTAATAGTTGCTTCTTCCGGGAGTTCTTTTAGTTCTATATTTACTATACATTCCCTTATTTTATTAAAAATAGGGTTATGCTTTTCTATAATAAATAGGGTATTAACTTATATTTATTTATAGTTTCCCTAATAATTCTTTTTTAAAATCTAAGCTTTAAATTCTAGGATTTCTTTAAAGTATTTTTCTTTTTTACTTAAGGCATTTGCTCTTCTATTTACAGTGCTGTCGCAATAAATAAGTTTATAGTTAAAGTCTAAGAGTGTTTTAAAATATTATATTTGTTATACTAAGAGTTTCTAAGTCTTAGTAAAGTATATAATATTACAGTAGTTAATATAGACCTTAACCTTATACTTACTTCCTAAATAGTAATATCTTTATTCCTTAAATGCTTTAAGAATTACTATAAATTCTTTATTATATATAGGGTATCTTAGTTTAAGTCTATATAGTTTTTATAAGAAGAATGCTATTAAATAATTTTTCCCTTTTTTATCTTTTTATATTAGTACTCCTTTAATAGCGAAGTTTAATAAGTCTGTTTTAATCTCCAATAGTTTATTAGGATTATATATAATAAGCATAGGTTCGCTAAGGAGAGCGTTTTTAAGTTATTTAAATGCTTTTTCTATTTTTAATTTATATATAAGTTTCCTATCTTTTAGTTTTTTCTTACCTTTTTTATTTTCTTTAAGTTAAGTAGCATTAGTAAGTAGCTTAGCGATTTTACTATAGTTTTTAATAAATCTTTAATAGTAGTTCACTAGGCCTAAGAAGCTTTATATTCCCTTTCTTATTTTTAGAAATTCCTAGTTTTAAATTACTATAAGCTTATTAGGATTCATTTAGACTTATCCTAGTGAGATTAAGTATCCTAAGAACTTAACTTCTTAAATATAGAAATAATATTTTTCCAGTTCTACTAAGAGATTAGTGTCTTAGAGTGTTTATAGTACCTTATGGATGTATTTTTTGTATTTTTTAAGGGTTTTTAAGAAAATAAGGATATTATTTAGGTATATAATTATAAAGTTATTAATATATGCTTATAGTATATAGTTAATTATTTATTAAAATGTTACTGGTGCATTAGTGAGCTTAAATAGCATAACTAAGCATTTAAATAATTTATAGTGTATTTTAAACGCTGTTTTCTATTTGTTCCTTTCTTAAATGTAAATTAGGTTATATGCTTCTTTAAGATCTAAGGCAGTAAACCAATTTACACCGGTTAAGCGGTCTTAAATCTCTGTAATAAGCGGTAATAGGGTCTAATCCTTAATTATAATCTTATTTAGCTGTCTATAGTTAATAACTAATTTAAGTTTTTTATTTTTCTTTAGTATAAATATAATAGGGTATTCCGTTAGTAATATAGATAGCCTAATGTGTCCTTTTTCTAGCTGTTCTTATATTTATTCTTAAAGTGTTTTAAGTTTTACTTTACTAAGGTTATAAATTAGAAAGAACTTTATTATTTTTCCGTTTATAAAATCTATATAATAATCCTATTGTAAATAAAGTAGTTATACTATTTCCAGTGTTAAATTAAATAGTTTTCTATATTTCCTTTTATATTATTAAGGTGCTTTTAGGAGAGTTTCTTTTAATTCTCTTAGTTTATCTTTTTCTTTTACTTTTAGTAAGGCTTTATTTAAAGCTTATAGTTCTTTTTTTATTTGTTTAATGATTTAGTTAATGCGTACTTGTTCTCCTTTGACTTGTTTGTGGTTATATTAGGGTAGTATTAGTGATTTTTTTATATTGAATTTAACCTTTCTTTTAGGTTCTGTTCTTATTTTTTCTATTTTTTCTTTATTTTATTACGCATAAGATTTTATTTTTAGGTCTATAGGCGTGTCTTTGCCTTCCTTACCCTCTCTATAGCTTAGTTATATCTCTAGGGTAATATTTATTTCTTAGAGTATTTTTTTAATTCTTTAGTTAATTAGTGGGTTACCTTGTTTTAACTATGGGTGTCTAAGTAAAATGTTATAATTGGTAAGAGGCATAATGTTAAACTTAATAGTCTTAGTGTAACTGGTAATTATAATTAGGAGATAATTAGTTTTGTAATTAATTATTATCTTAGTATTGGGTGTAGCGATATTAAATATATATATAGGTTGTTTTTTCTTAGTGTATGGTAATCTAAGTAAGTTTACTATTTTAGGAGTAATAAGGTTATAATCCGCACTACTATTTATATATATTATAACTAGGGATTAATTAATGTATCCTTTAATTTATAGTTTTTTACTGTTGCTCTTAATTAAGTTAATTTAGATGCTATTTAAATGGGTTTAGTCCTATGTGATGTTTTAGTATTTTACGCACTATTGGCACTTTAATTTTTTATTTTAATCTTTAATTAAACGGTGGTATCTCTTAATTAGGGTTTTATTGCCTTGTTTTTAGTTTAGATGATTCTTAAAATTATAACCTTTTTGTGCTAGTTTTTAAGTAATTTAATAAAATTGGCTTTTCTTTTCTCTGTGTATGCTGCAGTATGTTACTACGCAGTTTAGGAAGTAGTTTATTGTGTATTTTTTATGCTTAACTTACTTTGGTTAATATTTGTGCTAGTCTTTTAGTTTATTAAAGATATATATTTAGTAATAAATGTTATTACACTATTTTTAATTGTGTATTCTATAGTCTTTATTTAGGGCATTAAAGAGGTCTTAGATAGGGACTTAGTTATATACTCTTTGAATATTTATTTTGTTAAGTTTAATTTATTCCTAAGCCTCTTTTAGGGTTATCCTATAAGGTAGGCTTTTGTTAAGGTATTATTATTTTTTCTCTTATCTTTCTTATTCTTCTGCTTATTCCCCTAGAATATATATATAGTTATATTTAAGGTTATAGGATCCGCAGATGCGGCATCTATTATAGTTATGGTTAAGGTTTATTAATTTATAAACTTTGCATTAATATTTCCTGTCCATTAATCCACTGGTTGTTCAACTGCAACAACACGCTGATTACTAGTAAACTGCCGATATGCGCGAATCATGTAAAGTTGAACAACGCGACCTAAAACAACCATCTTTATTGGCTAACTCT